>NC_081230.1:8926186-9131868 GCF_902713425.1 Acipenser ruthenus
AAAGCGATGCATTCTCCGCGGTTTCTCGCAGAAGTAGTTTCTCTATTGAAAATGCTGGGTGCTTTTTGTACGGGGGCTGAGGAAGTTACTTCGCATGGACTTTTGGACCGGAGTTAGTTCCAACTAAATTAAAATATATCCAGTGCTTCCACGATAGCGGTATGTTGTTTCTTATACTCCAAACATCCAAAGATAATCGTTTTAAAAAAACAAAACACATTTAATCATAATTTTCTGATAACGGAATTATTTAAATAAATAAATAAATAAATAAATAACGTCTTTGCATACGAAAGGTTTTACAAAAAGATAACATTTATATTATATATTGCATGATGTCAGTCCTGTATAATAAATATATATCAAATCACACTTATTTATTTCTGTATTATTACTGTTATTTTTTTAATGGAAATGTGTATATACATGTGTGTGTTTCTGTATGCATTCCATACCTTTAAGCTCGTAATTACCGTTCAGGTTCGCGAAAGCCCTTGATGCAGTAGAGTTACTCATCTTTGCCCGTTTATTGGTTAATATTGGTCGGGATGCTGGCTGGGTTTTATGCGCTGTTCTTCAGAAGACTGTCGAGATTTCGTCACGTTTCACAAGATGAAGCCGACCCGATTGAGACTCCACAGCCAATCACACGAGACGCCAGTTCAAGAGCAGGTTTAGGGGAGGGGTACGCTACATTCCATCACAAATGACGCGGATTCAGATTTCGGGATTGGTTTTAATGACTGCTGATGCTGCTGGGACGTTAGAATGCTGGTGCAGGCAGGCTGCTGGTTTGGGGCAGAGGGCTACTGGAAGTAATGGTTCCATTTTAGAAAAGACGCTCCCTAGTGTACGCTATTAAAACCATTACATTTTTAAAGATTATTATGATGGCATCCTTGCTGGGTTCAGGTGCACAGTTCTGATAAACCGTGCCTCAGATTATTATTATTATTATTATTTTTATTTATTTCTTAGCAGACGCCCTTATCCAGGGCGACTTACAATTGTTACAAGATATCACATTATTTTTACATACAATTACCCATTTATACAGTTGGGTTTTTACTGGAGCAATCTAGGTAAAGTACCTTGCTCAAGGGTACAGCAGCAGTGTCCCCACTGGGGATTGAACCCACAACCCTCCGGTCAAGAGTCCAGAGCCCCAGAGCCCTAACCACTACTCCACACTGCTGCCCAGGGTCTCACTGGTTTGAATGTGCAGGAGCAGGCTGTTTGAAGGCTTGATCAGAATCATTTTAAGCAAATCAATTTAAGTGCCTTTACTAGGGGAAACTTTTATTAGGCTTAGTTTTTTTTTAAATGTGCTTTACCATACTTTGCTATTCTTTACAATGCTTACCTATGATACTGCTCTGCCTCAATTATAAACGCTGCAATTTGAAACAAACTACAGACAACATGGTCTATTTACCAGACCTTACCATTGGTTGTATGTTTGTTTTTTTCTACCTTTTTATGACTGGTTCCTATTGCAATTACTCAAATCTAGTTTTTTTTTTCTTATTAGTTTTTGATAAGACTGCATCTCTTCAGTTCAAGTTGCATGTCATAGGCGTCTGATCGTCAGCATCTTTTGAGTCTCTATTACCAGCAATACAAAAAGAAGATTGACCCAGTGGACAGCTGTTTAACTGCAAACATACAGAGAGAAGAGGCCGGCCAGGCTTTATAAAGATCTGCAGCTGTTCTACTGGTACAGAGAAGGGCAACTGGGCGGATCCCAGAACTCCCAGAACTCAATGGCATGACCTACGAGGTTAAAACAATGAAATCTCTTCAGCCTAGGAAAAAAAGAAAGAGGGGACTTGATAAAGTCTATCAAATATAATGGTCTAGACAGTTAACCCAAGACACGACTTCAAGTTTAGCACAGAGAGAACAAGGGGGTAGAAATGGAAGCTGAGTAAAAGTAAGTTTTTTTTTGTTTTTACACAGAGTTATAACTGCATGGAATAGCCTAATCTATAACAAAGACTAGATTTTGTGCTTTTAAGTTAGTTCCCCCCTGTAGGGGAGAATGGTGCGCTAATAAGGGATGAGCCTTGATGGGCCAAATGACCTTCCCAAACTTTCCTTATGTTCTTATGTTTAGTTTTAAACTGTTGCGTAACTTTTTTGAATTGTAAAAAGCAAACAAACAAACAAAAAAATATTTACTTTTTTTTTTTTTTTTAAGTTTATGAAAACCTAGTACAAAAACAGGGAGGAAATCATGTGCGAGTTTAGTAAAGTGAACCTCTTTATTTGCTTCTGTGATATCTCAGAGCTCGCTGGTGCACTGGATTCTTCTGCACAGCATCTTTCCAACCCAGTCGTTTACAAACCCTGTTATATTAGGAACAAATACAGACCACATTGCTCTCAGCGGTATCTCTTACCCCCTTTCCACTGGCACAGCCAGACGGGGAGAGCCTGGGTACGGGTGGTTTCTCGCTGGCGATTTATTGAGCCGAACGAGAACCAAAACCATGAAACTCTGGGCTTACAACGCATGTGAATGTGACTCAGAGCTGAGCAGTGCCAGGTGTGGGTTCAAGACTGTACAGTGGAAAAGAGGTATCTAGCACATGTTCTTACACCATATAGACTCTTCTAGATGAGCACATTTTCAGGTGCTTCTCCCTGCTATGTATTATATAGTACTATATATTATATTGGTGACTAGTGACTATTTCTTTGAAATAGTAATTGTGGGTTAAAAGATCCCTTATAATAGTTAACCATGGTAAAAGCAGAGGTGAGCAAAAACAACCACGGGGAAACTGTAGCAAATTGTAGAAGGGGTGACCCGCACGGCTATGAAGGCTCCAGGAGGAAGGTGAGGGGCTGGGGGTGGATCGGGGAGCCCTCCGCGGTCAGTCTCTGGTGCAGCTTGGAAGCCGTCGCTCCCTCCCCTTCCCTGGTCCTCCAGTACAGCAGCATGGCGAACACCCTCTCCGTGCGGCTCCGGGGGTTCTCCTCCTCAAAGTGCTCCAGCTTGTGGGTCGGGATCCCCAGGAGCTGCCTGCCCACCTGCTTCCACTCTCGACCCACCATCCCGGACAGGCGCATCAGCTGCTGCTCAGTGACGAGCTGGCACCCTGCAAGGGGGAACAGCACAGCTAGGTGAAGAGCAGCCACTGATCCACTATCCCTTTAAGTTACAAGGGAAATGCGTGTCGTTCTGCGTGACTGTATTTGCATTAATAAAGAGGAGTTACTTTATTACAGTCGTTCTGCATGACTGTATAGAACGACTGTAATAAAGCAACTCCTCTTTATTAATGCAAATACAGTCACGCAGAACGACTGTAATAAAGTCACTCCTCTTTATTAATGCAAATACAGTCACGCAGAACGACTGTAATAAAGCAACTACTCTTTATTAATGCAAATACAGTCACGCAGAACGACTGTAATAAAGTCACTCCTCTTTATTAATGCAAATACAGTCACGCAGAACGACTGTAATAAAGCAACTACTCTTTATTAATGGGCAGCAGTGTGGAGTAGTGGTTAGGGCTCTGGACTCTTGACCGGAGGGTTGTGGGTTCAATCCCTAGTGGGGGACACTGCTGCTGTACCCTTGAGCAAGGTACTTTACCTAGATTGCTCCAGTAAAAACTGTATAAATGGGTAATTGTATGTAAAAAATAATGTGATATCTTGTAAGTCGCCCTGGATAAGGGCGTCTGCTAAGAAATAAATAATAATAATAAATACAGTCACGCAGAACGACTGTAATAAAGTCACTCCTCTTTATTAACGCAAATACAGTCACGCAGAACGACTGTAATAAAGTGTGTCCGGCATAAAAGACTTTATTTTTGATTATAGCTTTAATAAAGGTTAGTTGCTTCTTAACATGCTGCGATCTCGTTCTTCTTGAAATCAATTTTACTATCAACACGTTTCTCAGTTGTGTTTGAGATACACGAATGGCTTAACAGGTATCAATTGAATTCTTAAAGGACAGTAGAAAAGTCGGGTTAAAGCACCAGAAATCAGAAGCCCTAGTTATATGATATTGGCGAATATTTCTTTGAAATGCATGGAGTAACTGTAGGGGGAGCAGTATTTCAGCATGTGTCTTGCATTTAGAAAGTAAAATCACAGCCATACAAGTGATGAATTTGGAGATTTGCTCCCGGACTTGTTTCGTGCAAGCACCTGTCAAAGCGCTCAACAGCTATAAAAAGAAACAGCTAAATGCAAAGGAACCGAAGCTGACCTTTGTGTTTGCTGCAGGGATCAGAGCTGCTCACAGAGCTCTGTTGCTGGACACAGTCAGCGGAAGAGCGCCCGTTTCTTTTATCTGAAACGCAAACAGTAACATTACCTGACAGGACTGCACCAATAAAGAACATGAATACAAACTCAGAAATTCAACCTGTGGAAAATATAAAGAAGGAAAGTCACGGGGAAAGCATGCTTTCCAATGTATTGTAACTGGATGCAATGCACCGTTTCTGCCACCAGAGGGAGGTAAAACCTGTGCATGCTGTCTCCAAATAAAGATTACATTGCAAGGGAAGCAAGGAGAATCCCTGATGGTCGAGTCTGACAAAACAATGATTATAACTAAGCTAGTCATTGCAGATATGTGAAAGTAGTTCAGAATATATAAGAAGACATTATCAAATAGTTTATGTTTTTTTTTGGCAGTAGTTGCACAATAATTATCTGTAATATACAGCTATGGCTAAAAGTTTTGCATCACCTAGAACTTTTGAATATATATATATACAAAGCGGTGTGTAATTCACTATGTTAATGTAATATGATTCAGTAGGTTTCATTCGACTCTATGAAGCACAATTACAGTAGTAAATTCTAGAGGGTGATGCAAAACGTTTGGCCATAGCTGTACTTAACTGTGTACAGGTCCCAAGGAGTTTACTGTTTAAAACACAGCAGATTTCTGCTCCTCTATTAACAGCGCAGTATAAGAGCCGTTTCTCAATAGACGCTGATGTTAAACTCACCTTGCACAGAGGGGTCCTCGCTAGTATCCACTTCTTCAACTTTTCTTTTCTTTGTCGTTCTCCTTTTAGCTACAAGAAACACACACAGAACGAGTGCTGTTAAAATGGCACTGAGTGACGCTGAATGGCTAAACACCTTGCTGTCTCCGAAGTCGTCTCCTCAACACTAAGGCAAACAATTTCAAAAAGCAAGCCCCGAATTGTACCGGGTTTCTACCGCAGAACTGCAACGCTAACGGCCAAGTCTGATGTCACATGACTGGTGCAGAAACCCAGTCCCCCCCCGCCAGTCATTCTGCATGGCTAGTAACTGGATAATATTTGGGGGGGGCGATTGCTACCTTCTCTCCCAAGCTCCTCCAGCTTTGGGAAGGACTCCAGCACGTCTGGGAGTTGGAGGATCTCCAGGAAGCTGCTGGTCGCTGGACCCCCCTTGTCAATCATGCGGTCCAGCAGGTCCCGGGTCTTCTCTGAGGGGTCGCGGGTGGATTTGAGGCTCCGGTACTCCGGCAGGGTCAGGAGGCAGCGAGAGTCCACGTGCTGCAGGATGAGATCGGGATCAGCGCCCAGCACCTCAATGAGACGAGGCTTCCAGCTCCTCAGCAATGCGGCTTCCCTGTCGTGGCTCGCCATCTCACTCCCTCAGGACACCCTGAAGGAAAGGCACACAGCGACCTTGGGTGTACCCTGCGGCTCAGGAAAGGCACCTCTGTGTGAAGTTAGTGAAAGCACAGCAAAGTGTAGCAAAGCACAGTGAAAGCATGGTAAAGCATAGGGGAGCATTGTAAAGCACAGAGAGGTCTGGTAAAGCATAGGGAAGCATTGTAAAGCACAGAGAGGTCTGGTAAAGCATAGGGAAGCATTGTAAAGCACAGAGAGGTCTGGTAAAGCATAGGGAAGCATTGTAAAGCACAGAGGTCTGGTAAAGCACAGGGAAGCATTGTAAAGCACAGAGAGGTCTGGTAAAGCATAGGGAAGCATTGTAAAGCACAGAGAGGTTTGGTAAAGCATAGGGAAGCATCGTAAAGCACAGAGAGGTCTGGTAAAGCACAGTAAAAATAAACAATAGTAAACTAACCCATAGTAAAAGCACAGCAAATATTTAATATTTTATCTGGGTGACGTGATGGTTATACTTGCAGTTCTCTTGGCCGGGTCTCGCTTGTAAAAGAGATTTTTAATCTCAAATTACTCAAGTGAGGACCCAGAGGGAAAGCAAAGTTTACAAACAGAGATTTCTTTAACCTGGAGTAGTAGCAGCAGCTGTTAGCTAAAACTACACATCTGAGACCGTCACAGTGTGTTAATGGTAAAAGAATCTGATAAATCTTAAATTTCAGCGTTAACTGTCAACATTGAACAAGTGAGGTGGCAAACGTCCGGAATTATGAAGAATTACAGGATTATTATGTACAGGATTATTCTGACAGCTGAAGTAACTGTGACAGACAAACACTGACTCCCAACACCTCAAAAGTCTCTAGTTCAGATGTGAGTGGACATTTAAAACATCAGGCATTATCGTTCAGCCTTTGCATACAAAAAGAATTGTCAGATTTGTTGGATTAATGCCACTGTGAAAGTGCACCATTGGTAACTGAATTAATTTTTTTTCTGCACGATGCAGTCTCTATTTTCAGATTGGAACCACTCCCTTTTAGCCATGGAGCTATGATAAAATAAATAAACACATGTAATAAACACTTCTAAAAACGTGTGTGTTTTTAGTGCCAACATGCCTACATGAATGGGTTGCGCCACTTTGATGAAATGAACACTGCTTCGCGGTTTCATTACGAGTCAGCCCTGGACAGACACCTCTTGCTCACACTTAAGTGAGAGTTTCAATTTCATGTCTCAACAGACAGACACCTCCATACCTCCCCACAACCTGACACACACAAAACAGCATGCTAAGTAACGCTAATAGCAAGCGATAAAAACAAGTTATCCCAGATATACGAGAAAACGAAGGTGCTGCACTGTAGTTTCATCCCTATGTGTAATATATATATACATATATATATATATATATATATATAGATATATATATAGATATATATAATAACACACAGCACGTGAATCAGCGCTGAACAAAAAGCAATTAAATGATTGGTTTTTGCAACCATAAATAACTGATCTGTCACCTTCATGAATTGATAAAGCCGCGGGAACAGCAGTACACAGTATCCTACCTGGATAAAGAAAAGAAAAAATCCTGGGGAGTTTCCAAATTAGCAAACAAAAAACACATGCACACACAAACAAAGCAAGGAATATTTAAACCAGGATTTTAGAAGCGACGGGGAGTCAAAACACTGTAGTGTAATTGCGTTGTACTGTTATTTCCGACCTCACAGGAACAACGACACACAGCCACTTTCTGTTTCGTAACGAAACCGCGCCCACGCGTTTCGTCATTAGCAGGACCGGAGTCGGATTCGCTGAAAGTGAGTGACGTTTACATGACATGAAGTAACCGGATTCCACGGAATCGGAATAGAGTTTATATGACAATTGGATAAACCAATGCTATAGTTATCTCGGTATAATACATGACGTTGATGTAATGGGATCCACTAAATTCAAAACAATACTTCAGTTAGGGTTACCATACGTCCGTTTTTTCCCGGACATGTCCTCTTTTTTGGTCCTTAAATCTCCGTCCGGCCGGGTTTTTTAAATTTCTAAAAATCTCCGGGATTTTGCCCTGCTCTTTCGATTGAACTACAATTCCCAGTGTGCGTATACCCTATAACGAACGGTGTGTGCCGTGCGTGTTTAGAAGAGGCCTTTAACGTCTGTGCAGTACGGAAGCGTATTGCTGCCACACATAAAATATATATATATATATATATATATATATATATATATATATATATATATATATATATATATATCACGTAATTACGTGATATGGAGTTATCACGTAATAAGAACAAACTGAACTTGCATACAGCCTCGATCGTATTATTTACTTTAATAATATCTACTCTTTGGAACTTGCTGTTAAGGATTGTCAGCAGCTCCTGTGAGCTTCCACGAGGTGTTAGTTCCCTATCACGTAATTACGTGATCGTCATCAAGTAATTAAGTAATAATTTTTTTTTTTTTATGTGTGGCAGCAATACGCTTCCATAGTGCAGGCACGAGCGTAGCCAACTGACACTGCAGAGCTAGAAGCGGGGTAAGTGGCAGCAGGTGCGAAATAGTCTAGAATTTGATTTGAAATTGTTGAACACTTTTATTTAAATGAAGACACCTACCACCGAACACAATGCCAAAACGAAAGTGTAAATTGACTGCAGTATTACTATTAAAAACAAAATTTCCGTGTTTTCGAAGTGGTCGAGTAGAATGGGAAGCCGAGTGCTTGGTATGTAGAGCTGGTACTTACGTCTCTGTGGCAAATAAAGGTGCTATTGATTTACAATCTCATGTGGAATTGAGAAGCATAAGAAGGCAGTTCGAGGAGAGAGCTCATTAGCAAAATTAACAGATTATTTTGTAAAACCAGGCAGCAAATCAGAGGATGCTCTTACTGCAGCTGAGGGTGCTCTAGCATTTCACACCGTTAAGCATCACAATAGTTTCAAGTCAATGGATTGCACTTCTTTCTGTCTTGTTGAAGAAGACATTCCCTGAGTCTGAGAAATGTTCCAGTGCTCGAACCAAGACAGAAGCGATTGTTAACTCTGTGCTTGCACCGCGTTCTGTTGACACTGCTCTAAAAGCGCTTGAAGAAAATGACATAGCTTACTGTGGAATTGCTACAGATGGAAGCAATCACGGTTCAGTGAAAATATTCCCCGTAATAATTCAGTATTTTGACTGGAAGAACGGCGGTTTGCAGTCAAAATTAATCGAGGTCCAGAACACACCTAATGAGACTGCCGATACGATTGCGCAATACGTCAAGGAAACTCTGGAAAAGAACGGTTTGTTTGAGAAGTGTATCGCGTTTACGGGGGACAACTGCAATACAAATTTCGGATGACTCCGGCGTGATGAAGGAGGAAAGAACGTATTTGCGAACTTAAAGAATTTGTTGCAGAAGAGGACTTTAATCGGTGTGGGTTGCCCAGCACACATTTTGAACAATTATGTCCATCATGGGGCAGACACACTGGATGTTGACATTGAGAACATTATTTTTAAAATTTACCAATACTGTCCGAACTGAGCATCTGAAAGAGTACTGTGAGTTTGTTGATATCAAATACAGAAAGCTGCTTTCTCACAGCAAGACACGATGGCTGTCCTTATTCCCAGGCATTACAAGGCTGCTACAGATGTTTCCGGCCTTTAAGTCGTTCTTTCTGTCACAGGACAAACTATCCACGGTGATTAAGACATTTTTCGAACATCAAATGTAGAGCGAGTTTTCTCACTGATACAAAGCCAGTGGACAAAGGAAAGGAACCACTTGACTGTTGAGTCGCTGAAAGGGATTCTACTTGTACAGTACAGTTTCAGACAAACGTCTTGCAAAGACTTTCATGCCTACTTGATGAGCAATCAACCACTGCTGAGAAAGGTGCGATCTACAGAGAAGTATGCATGGGCACATCAGGAGGAAGAGGACTGAAAAAGGACTGGTGGATGTAAAAAGACATTTAAATTCGTTGTTTTTTTTAGGCCATTACACTTTTTTTAAAAAAAAATAAATAGACACTGAAAGGGATCACATTTCAGGCAAAGACTTTCTTTTATGGCTACTTGATGAGCACATCAGGAGGAAGCACAGAAGAAAATGACTCACCACATGTAAAAAGGTACATTTAAATTTGAATGACATTGATTTCTGAGGCTATAACACTTGTTGTAGATGTGTAGACGTGTAGTACACAGTGTATATATATATATAAACACATATTAATACAACTTGAGTTGGTAGATACACCAACCCCCCCCCCCCCCCCTCCAGAGTGTCCTCTTTTTTGTAAGTTTAAATATGGTAACCCTACTTCAGTCTAATTAAAAAAAATGTGTAGTAAAATAAAACATCGAATAACACAAACATTAGCACTACTACAACTTAACCTCAGTGGTTATCACATCACGAGGCATTGACGGCGCCAGCACAGTACAACGTTAAAGGCGCGTTCTTTTTTTGGCATTTTTTTTGTGGTAATTTTCAACTTAACAGTTAACTGTATGTATTGCAATAGAGGGGGGACTTTGCCGAAACTCATAGGGTTAAAAAATAAATAAAAATAAAAACACAACACTGCTACATCTGCGCAACCTACTTAGAAATAATTTTGCAATACAACGATGACTCCACCTTGCTGTTCAAAGTAATTGTTTTTCAACACAGGTCGGGAGCACAAACGAATGAGACAAGTTTGGGTCAATTCCGACATTGTAGGGGGGCTGAGTGACGTCACTGCCCTAAAAAAGAATCGTTAATATCTTAAAAACTATAGCAGCACAAACGTTTGTTTCAACGGCACAAACCAATGATATATGACTCATCGTTTGTGCTGTTTGTAGGGCGACCCCTCACTTGTAAATATAGCACTACACCCCTCATTTTAAACCAAACCACAATGGCTTTGTAGATTTGTGAATCTCAGTACAGCACCTGGGACTAGATGCGCCTCTGAATCATGCAATGCTCTGCCAAATCACTGTGTAAACTTTTGTATTCATGAGTCATGTACCACACGCATCATCGGAGCACCAGGAGGTTAAATGACTTCCTTAGGGTCACACACAGTGAGTCAGTGGCTGTGCTGGGATTGCACCGGGAATCTCCTGGTAACAAGCCTGTATTTTTAACCACTCGACCACCAAGGGGGCGGGCGGACGGACGGACACAGTGTATTAACAGACAATCTACATCTTTGCTATGTTTGGTTTATTTATTCCCCACCCCCTCCCCCTCCCCAGGAAATAAAGTCAAGGCATAATGTAAAGTCAAATATGTAGCTTTATTAAATTGAAGAAAAACAAAACAGATACACTTTTAAACAGTATGTACCAACACGTAGATCTTTTAGGGTGGCAACAGTGATAAAATTGCATGAATAAAACCCCTTGGTTATTTGCATGAATATAACCAATGACGCTCAAGTCCCAACAAGGGAGGCTGTGTGGTCCAGTGGTTAAAGAAAAGGGCTTGTAATCAAGAGGTTCCCGGTTCAAATCCCACCTCAGCCACTGACTCATTGTGTGACCCTGAACAAGTCACTTAACCTCCTTGTGCTCCGTGTTTCAGGTGTGACGTAGTTGTAAGTGACTCTGCAGCTGATGCATAGTTCACACACCCTAGTCTCTGTAAGTCGCCTTGGATAAAGGCGTCTGCTAAATAAACAAATAATAAAAGCGAAGCAATTGCGACTGCAGATTGAAAGCATAGAAACGTGTAGCTTACAAAGGTAGTTTACAGATTCTATCAGTGCAGCCGGTTTGTGCATTTGAGAAAGGAGACGAAGACTCGTGAAATTTAATTGGAGACTGGAATTGATGAGAAGCAATTACCCATCCGCTGTACGAATTAAAAATGTGTGCTACTTTCTTATATGAAAAATGAGGGGAAAAAAGGGGGCGACCCTGACGCCCCGATAAAACGAGGGAGTGGTAGTACAGTATTTGTTATTAGCCTTTTTGTTTCTCTATGGGTCTCTCGCTATATTGCGGCCCTCGATATATATATATATATATATATATATATATATATATATATATATATATATATATATGTAAGCGCCCACGTCTTAACCGCCCTGGTAGCATCTCCACCGTGTGTGGTAGCAGGAGGATGTGTATACCGTCACGTACGCTGCAAAAAGCGGCGATCGCTTCTGCAATACCCGCATGCATTCAAATATTTTAAACAGAAAGCATGTCAGCGTAAAGCTATTAACTGTCATGATTATGTTACCAAAATACAACAAGCTGGATCTAGATAAGACAGAAACTCAGCACGCAACAAACGCGTTTTAGCCTCTGACAGATACTGTCTATGTCACATTTCTTTGTCTGTCTTTTGCTCAGCCACAAGAATCACTCGAATCCTGCCAACATGCTAACCCATTGTTTAATCGCGTCTGCTACAACGACCTACGGCTTGATTTTACACATTCTCCACGGAGTGCCTCTTTGTTAATTAGCGGGGCTTGCGAAGCAAGAGTCCCCACTTTAAATCTTCAACATACTCCTTCTTCTTCTTCTTCTTCTTTGGCACGCTACTCCTCTTACACCGTTTAAGCTAGAAACGCCGTTAAACTATTAAGCTTTTTGTCCTTTTTTGTCCATCTTCATTCACTTTAATGGGACTTCTTTCAACATTCTAAAGCTCCCCATTGTTTAAAAACTCCCAGACTTCCAACATTCTATTTACTGTAAACGATGTGACTTTTGACACAAATCAGCTACTTTGACCACTTTCCCAACAAGTAAGACAAAAAGTTAGAGCATATGGAATCTTCCTCTACTTCTCTGCTATTCAAATATGAAATCAGCTCAAAAATATCTTCTACCAATCAAACGGTACTGATTAACTAAAACAAAAATTAATAATAAAAAAAAAGCTAATCATTAAAATACTGGGTTACTGAGGGGGTATTAGGGGAGTGGCGGAGAGGGACCCAAGTTTGAGAACTGCTGGTATGCATGAGATTTATATGTGTGTTTCCAAATACTGTACAGTGTAATTTACCTTATAAAAGTTTTGCCATGGGAAGTTTGTCCCACGAATGCCCCTAGTGGTTATACTGTGCACTTACCACGATTTGCAATGTTATCTTTTTTAAATATGCTTTCCCTTCTTGACTTTACAATGCCTACTTCCTGCATGCTTTGGATATGCCTTTCTTACTGTGCCTCGGTTTTACTCGGGGAATCTTTCATCAGGGGTTATTCAGGACAGTGAACCTGCACACACATTGGCACAACCATGCAGGTTTCCTGTCACATAGGATGGGATTTGGAATCCTCCGAGTCACATATTACGTAACTGGCTATTGTTCATCAAGCTCATTTTTCTACAGACCCCTTCACTCCTTTTCAAAGAGACTGGAATAGTTTTGTGACAGAGTGCTCCGGCCGACTAAGGCACATTGTTTTGCATTTCTGTTGCCATAGAGATGAGGAACACACCTCTCTTAAAAGCACGCTTTAAAATGGGCTTGTCATGCAGATAAAAAAAAAAAAAAAACATTCACAAAATGTAATGGATCTCCTCTTAGGGACTGATGAGTCAATAATGCTGACCTCAGCATAAAACCCTTACCTCTCCACTAAGCTCTTTGGACCGTATGGTTTGCGGTTCGAGTCCAGCCCCTCGCCTTTCCATTCAATTCAATGGGCTGAGATGCCAGTTCTTGGGGTGTCCAATCACAGTCCTGGAGGGTATTCCACTCCGGGTTTAACAGATAAAACGAGATCATGAACGACTTCAGGGTCTGGATGGAGGGTTAACTGGTTCAATTAAACAGTTTAGAACAGGGTTGGAACAAAGACCCGGAGTGGACGAGCCCGCTTTGGCCAGCCCTGTCCATTTAAGTGTAAGGGAATTGAAACTCCTGCATGTGTGTCTTCAGTGAGTTTGTATACAACTCCAACCAATAGTATGAACTTTCAGGATCTCATGACAAAAAATCTTAACAAAAACACGGCCAGTTTTGATAACTTAAGGTACTGTCATTTAGTTAAGTCTAAATCTAACTGTTTATAGACCTTCCGATGCTGTTGTTATTGCATCTTGTGAAGCGCTTTGTGATGGTGGTCCACTATGAAAGGCGCTATATAAAATAAAGATTGATTGATTTCATGATGCTGCGATATAAAATAAGAGACTGAGCAGTGATACATTTCTTGGTGTTTTCCTATAAAGCTCCATTTTGTATGTGTTGAGCTTCAAAGCCGAATGTGCCAAATGTGGCAGAGGGATAAACTAGAAAATTAACAGCCAGTTAATCCCTCTGCCACAATATAAAACCCCACAACATTATTATTTGTTTATTTAGCAGACACTTTTATCCAAGGCGACTTACAGAGACTAGGGTGTGTGAACTATGCATCAACTGCAGTGTCACTTACAACTACGTCTCACCCGAAAGACGGAGCACAAGGAGGTTAAGTGACTTGCTCAGGGTCACACAATGAGTCAGTGGCTGAGGTGGGATTTGAACCAGGGACCGCCTGGTTCCAAGCCCTTTTCTTTAACTACTGGACCACACAGCCTCCTTTGGCTGAAGCTTAAGTGTGTTCAGAGGCGGAACGAGATGTGAGTGAAACAAACGAAAAGCTTTAACTCAACAATGTATTTATTTACTTAAATTTTTACGGTGCTTTTACACAGGAGTATCTCAAAGCACTGTACGAAACACAGCAAAGAGAATGGTACATTAATATAACATAACACATACACATCTACCACTGTCAGATAAGATGGACTAACACTGAAACAGCATAAAATAAATAAATACATATCACTATAGGTGGCAATTAGACAGTGACTTGAAGATGGGACTCCTACCGGACCCACGGAATAGGGGAAAAAAATGGTGTTAAATTTTGCGGGATGGGACAGTACAGGAGTGAAGCTCACAGGAAGGGGCGGGACTGGGAAATGAAATAAAGTTCTCCGAACTGGCAAGAACATTAAGCTTCCAGGAATAGGAAGGCAGGAGACAACTCTAACATCAGCAGACAGGAGGAGGGTTTTTTGCTCTTTAAAGTCATTATTGTAAGTTGCCCTGGATAAGGCCGTCTGCTAATAAATAAATAATAATAATTAACCCTTTGAAGGCCGAGCCCGAATATTTTGGGCCCCAGAACAATGACCTCAGGGCCGAGCCCGAGTATTTCGGGCCCTGTCCCATTGCGAGGCCCGGGTAAATTTGTAGTTACTGTAGCAGTGTAAACAGAGAGTTAGTTTTGTGAGTTGTTAGTCATTTTATGTCTCCACAGATTTGTATTTCCATGTAACATCCGGAGGGGGCATGGCAACCTACATTCCAGCAACGTTAGTAATGTTTGCACAGCTGACATTTTAGGTGTGGTTGCTATTTATTAGTTACATAAATTTGCACAGTATTTATACAGTTTATCGTCCCTTTCCCATGATTTATACTATGCATTTACAATGCTTTACTTATTTTTTTGCCGATAGACAATGTGGCTTTACCATGCTTGCCTTTGCTTTAGACCCAGGGCACAAGCACACTTTACTTGTCATTTTATGACTGTCTTCACTTCACAAAGCTAGTATGACTTCATCCCATTTTTTTTTATAGCGGGACTGTTGAAAGCTATACAATTTCTTCATACATTTTACTAGAAATTCTGTAACTGTAGCAGAATAACCAAACGCTGTGGATTGCTACTGGCATGTATTTAACATATCTCTCTCTATATACATATGTACAGTATATTAAGGATGTGCACTTTTTCGGTTTTTATGATTATCACCCCTAATCATAATGCAGAGATGTCGAAGGCTACGATTTTGGCCGTACTATTTTGGAGGTTCTGCAACAGCACTACGTTGAAGGGGTATGTATAATACTATGATTTTTAATAAAAAAAAATACATGGTGGCTACTCCCTGAACGTTGATGAAATATCAACATCACGTGTTTTTTTATTTTATTTATTTATTTATTTATTTATTAATGAATTAATGGTTCGTAATACTGTATTTCACTGACAGTTTATTGTGGCATTGACATACTAAAATCTCTGAGCCGGGTTGCTTAGTAACCGGTTTAGAAACTGAAACTGCCCCACAAAACTCTAAACAGTTGTTTTTATATTACCGAAATTATATATATTACATCATTATATTATAAAGACCCTGTGCTTCCACTGTATTTTCTGAAAAAAAAAAAAAAACTAAAAACAAATTACTTGTAGTATACCGGTAGTGTTTAATACAAAACCCTATAAACCCTAATTTTATTATTATTATTATTATTTATTTCTTAGCAGATGCCCTTATCCAGGGCGACTTACAATCGTAAGCAACTACATTTCAAGTATCTTATATACATGAATACAAAAATATCTGTACCTCCAAAATAATAGTTGATCTCTGTATGTCATAGGATGGGATGGGACAGGATTTTTATCTGCCAGGACAGGATGTGACAGGAATTAAAAAAAAAAAAAAGGTTACAGGACAGGACGGGACAATAAAAATTTGGACAGGGTGGGACAGGATTGGAAATGATGATTTTTTCATGGGATGGGATTGGACAGGAACATTTTTGATAGGACAGGATGGGACAGAACTGAAGTTTCATTCCTGTGTCACTCTCTAGTGCCAACATAGACATACATATATACATTTTTACATGATAAAAATAAAACGTAGTAAAATAAAAACACAATGATGCAATAACAGCACAATAAAAACAGCAATACCAAGTTATATTCACACCCATTATGATAAAAAGCTCCCTGGATACAATTATACAATACTTGTTTTGTTTCCTTTCATGCCTGTTTTGTTTTGGCCACCGTGCCGTTTTGTTTTGAGTCCAGTGTTTGTTTCGGTCTTGTTTCAACCTTTTTTTTTATTTTTCAATAAATCTGCGCACCCAGCGCATTCATTCATACACCGGTGCTGTCTGTGTGTGTTACTTCTTCCGGGTCTGACGTCACCACAAAGCCATCTCGTCACACACTCTACCTCGGCACTGAGATCAAATGATGTGGATGCTTTCAAAACCCTTTGCTTTTGTGTATCAAGCACCTCATCTTTGGAATGAATTGCCTTCAAAACATAAAAAACAGCCTCTTCACAATGCCTTTTTTTTAAATTGCTCAAATATTCATTTTAAATCTGACCAGGGTTGCAAATCCTGTAAATACTGACTAAGACCTGCGTTTTTATTTAGCATTATGGTGGTTATGCTTGTTTCACGGGCGTTTGTCCTGTTTGAATCATTTGTTTGTTTTTATAATGTTATTCGTTGCCAGGACTGTGTTTATCTCAAGGGTTCTATCCTGTTTCAAAAAAATACGTGTAAATCATAAATGTGTAGTTTGTATTCCATTGTAAGTTGAAACCTGAAAGGGGAGTTGCTGACGCACCCTTGGGGATAACGTCTGCAAGACAGAATGCAAACAATTTACAATGATCTTGAGTTTAACAAAAAGAGAACAGGAAATAGGGTCCAGGAAAAGATTCCTGCAGTATTATACGGGGTGCAACGCTCGCCAGTTTGATTAGCTTTTTGTACTTATTACCACACTCACACAGAGGGCAGTTTAGAGTGACCAATCAACCTAAACAGCATGTCTTTGGACTGTGGGAGGAAACCGGAGTACCTGGTGAAAACCCACGCGAACATGGGGAGAACATGCAAACTCCACACAGACAGTACCCTAGGCCGGATTTGAACCCAGGACCTTGGTGCTGTGTGGCAGCAGCTGTAACCGCTACGCCACCGTGCCGCCCCTTCAAATAAATGTGTAGCGCTTATTTATGCTTTTGTAATATATATTATATATTGTAATATATATTAAATCTTAAGTGTAAGTACGTTTTCTGGCTGCTTTAAAAAACACAAATTGGCTACTTCCTCTTCATCAGCATTTTTACTAAAAAATGTTTTAGTACTGTAGTTTGTAATAGAAGTTCCTAATGTTCTCTTCATTGCATCACAAGGACGACTGACTGAATCGTACAATTGTGCAGGATTCAGAAGACGTGTGTGACGTGACTGCACACATTTAAAATACGTGCCGGTTATCGGAGACGGAGACTCCAATTCGTGTACCATCAGTACTGGCATGCAGGGAATCTGGTTCCTAATGCCTATTCAATGGCACGGTACAGAAAGACTATTTAGATTTCCACGCTGAAAAGAGATCGCTTCATTGGTGCGCATGCATAGAAATTATTCTTAACTCTTAAATCAAGGTTCTGCCTATTGAAAAAAGTACTGGAATATAGTTTGCGGTTTGTCTACACCACTGGGTGAGCAGGCGTCCTCCGATCACACAACCAAGCCAATTACCTTTTCACACCCAAGCTACTGACCTCTGCAAGACAAAGGCCAGCCCTGCAGGTGTCTGCTTTCAGCTCATCAGTCACGGGACTGCAGCTACAACACTGGACTGAATATGACCTACAGCACAGGAAGTGATTAGGTACCAAGACGCTACAGCAGCTTTTAATGCGTTCTGTTGTATTTAACAAATCGATAATAATAATAATAATAGAACCAGTCTTGGAGAAGAGGTAAAGAGGTAAAGAAAGGGGAAAACACGTTAACAGGTAGGAAATGACTACCGTTTACTTCCAAGACTTGAATACATTCTCGCAGGTGGATGTGAAACACGCATCACAACAGAATTCGGATGGTATGACCCTAGTAGTCAAATATCGTGCTTTTTTAAATATAAATAATAAATACACAGGTGTGTCTGTGTATATATATAATATATAATTAGGGATGGGATGAATGCAGCTGCTCCTAATACTTTTCTAGTGAAATTGTATAACATAGCGATTGCCTACTATATAGCGAAATAATATTGTAAAGGCAAACGTAATGCAAACTAACACTATAACATACCACACAAGATTTGTTAAGACTCGTTATTATTATTACATATAGTATTAATGAGTAAGTAAACACAATAATACAAACGAGCGAGTGGTGCAGTAGTTCATATTTAAACAAACAAATGTACACAACGCAAACGGCAAACCTAACCTGTGTTAGTTGTGAATGTGGCTCGCTTGTCAAATCCCTTCAGTGCGCATAACCGATGATCTTCCTTGTTTTGTTTTTTTTGTTTTTTTTTCAAAACCACGCCTAAAATATTTAATTCAGACTTGAAACACCTGGCTTTTAGTGAGAGCCGGAAAAGCTCAGAGGAAACAGTGTGTTGTGTTATGAATTTCTTTGGCAATACTGTACTATAATATAATCATGCCAATAATGCATTCTTTTTATCATTTTCAAGTATTTCCATGACCTTAATAATGTCTTCCTGTCAGTTCTGACAAAATAGCCGCTAAGACTAGGCCAAACGCCTCCCTCGCATTACCGACCTGGATTCGAAGCGCCTGCCAGAATCTGAAGCACTTTCACTGGACACCGCGGTCGGATTGGTACGCAAGGTCTGGTTGGCACTTCAGCTTAACCAGTTGGCACGGCGTGGGTGCGAGTGTGTTCTGCTGACTGATAATAATGATTTTGTGATGCAAAAGAATGTAAACGGACTTGAATATCGCATATAACGAGGAGTTGCTTCACCTATCTCAGTTTCATTTGAAACTCTGCCTACACCTCTCGCTTGTGTAGGCAGAGTAAAAAAAAAAAAAAAATTAAAAACAGGTTTCATTCTTGTTTTTTTCTTCCCCCAAGCCGTTTTATAAGCAGTTAAACCACTTATGGCTGGGTGGAAATGCTGGCCTGTGATTGGTTAAAACCTTTATTATTATTTATTATTATTATTATTTATTTCTTAGCTGATGCCCTTATCCAGGGCGACTTACAATTGTTACAAGATATCACATTATTTATACATACAATTACCCATTTATACAGTTGGGTTTTTACTGGAGCAATCTAGGTAAAGTACCTTGCTCAAGGGTACAGCAGCAGTGTCCCCACCGGGATTTGAACCCATGACCCTCTGGTCAACAGTCCAGAGCCCTAACCACTACTCCACACTGCTGCCCTAGCCCTCTGTCGGTAACAGTAGTCTTCCCTCGTGTCAATAATTTTCTATAGCCCTTCGCTCCAGTCCATATTTACTATATATAGATGGACTGCAGTGGCCTATACATAGGGCAGCAGTGTGGTGTAGTGGTCAGGGCTCCAGACTCTTGACCAGAGGGTTGTGGGTTCAATCCCAGGTGGGGGACACTGCTGCTGTACCCTTGAGCAAGGTACTTTACCTAGATTGCTCCAGTAAAAACCCAACTGTATAAATGGGTAATTGTATGTAAAAATAATGTGATATCTTGTAACAATTGTAAGTCGCCCTGGATAAGGGTGTCTGCTAATAAATAAAAAATAATAATAATAATAATATATAGTGTATGTATGTATATATTTTATAAATTGAGTAATTATTTTATGTATCCCCTTAGGTAACAATTTTATTTATGTTTTACAATATCTTAAAACAGTTTGTGTGAACTCTATGGAGTCAGAGAAGTGACCCTGCCATAACTTGAAAAAAGAAAAAAAACAAACAAACATATACGGTATGCTTTTATAAAACGGGATAGAGTGGCAACCTAACACATGGTCACTAAAGAAGGGGACAGAGGGATCAATTTGTACAAGGTGCTACACATTTTTTATCCGATAGTAAGAGTGACAGACTTGGCAAGCTGAGAATGCCCCACCTAAAGAAGGAGGAGAAACACAGCCTGGGACAGCCTTATAAATCCATTGGTGCCCCGGCATAGAGCACGCACACTGCAGACTACTGCAAGGAAGGAAAGGCAGTCGTCGATGAGCTACTGTAAGAGCACCAGACCAACAATGTCAAGAACCATCATCCTCTTACTGGTAAGTCTTTAATACCTTTGTCTCTTTCTACCGTTTAGAGGATCAAAAACTGTGGAAAGTGCAGCCAGGCAGCTATGGCTTTTTTTTTTTGTTCCTTTTTCCTTTTCCAAGTTGCTGCTTCAGCTCGTCTGGTAAGAATATCAACTCTCCGGATAGTAAACTTAATGTTGGGTTAAAATTTTAACAATGATCTGTTTTCGGGAAGCATGCCAAAAGAGTCGCTTCTAAAACGGAGCGATGCAAGATGCCCAATACCTGGAGGATGTGTGAGAATTATTTTTGTTTTTTTCCAAGTTCAAAAGTGAATACAGAAAGATAGAATTCGTCATGGTATATGATGTTTATAATGTTAACCAGCACCTAGCTTAATGATTTTTGGCTGTTTTGAGTAATTCTCTCTCCAGAGAGAGAGAGAGCTAAGCATTGCATCATATGGTAATGGACTTCACAGGGTTAAGAAACCTTGTTAAAGCACTTTGAGTGCATTCTGAGTTCAGCAGCTTCAGTTGAGTTTTAGTAGCCTTATATAGACCCCACTGTCATAAAAGCCTGCATTCTTTCTGATGCACAGAACACTTTGGGAGGGGGCGGGGGGGGGGGGGGGGGTGTAGTCCGATAAACATACACCAAGGAGTAGCATTTTATTAAAACCATCCCCATGGTCATTTGGGCTCGTATTCAGATCAACAGGAAGAACTGAGAGAAGATCTGCTATTTGTTAATAAGGTTGCCAACCCAAAATGCGGTGCGAAATGTATTTGCAAAAAGTGTCTCTGTACACCAGAGTTGCTTAAGACAGAACAACAGTTCGCATGCAAATGTACATTTGGCTGCCTCTGAGCAATCTTCAATTCTGGGCTGTTATCCAGATTTAAATGTTTTTTTTGTTTGTCACGATTTCTAAAGTTCAAGCCTCTGCTTGCATAATACCCTTACGGTAGATCTTCTTGAAAGGCTGTTTGTTAAATGTTATTGCTGACGTTGCCAAGCAAGCAAAGCTGAAATAACACACGTTCAAATTACAAACCTAAAAATAAAAACGGCAGGTATTCATTTGAAGGAGGTTTAAGTAAGTAAGCTGTTCTATTTGTAACTTTTTTTTTTTTTTTTTTACCTTTTTGAAATGTAATGTAGCGATTTTGTAAGCGGTGCTACAAAGTGGGTTATTCTCAGTTTTCAAAAGCGCTGTTTAATTCAAGAGAGAGAGAGAGAGAGAAAAAAAAATCTTTTTAAACTTTCCTAAAGTTTTGCGAATAGGCCCCTTTAATAAATGTATTTCTTGTCGTTCTCAGATGACTCTGTCCTGCCTGGGCTGTGCAAGCTCCTGCAAGACCTCTGTAATGCAGTATAAACATAACGGGATGTGCTGCACACGCTGTGACCCGGGTGAGTGAAATGCTCTTACAGTCAATATACTTGAAAACAAAGGGTTTTTTCCCCCCTACCTTTTAATGCTATGTGATGCTTACTCCAGTCTCGGTTTGGTCCATTTACGGTTTAGTTTTCATCTTTCAACAAACTAAAGATGCAAGTAAACGCTTTGGGAATATGGGCCCTCGTTTGGTACAGCTTGTCGGACGGGCTCCCTTTCTGAAACTGTGGCGTTCTTTTTCAGGTACTAAGGTTAAAGCTCACTGTGGACCGAACCGCGGGTCTACCTGTGAACCCTGCGACAGCGGGACATTTTTCAGCCAAAGAAATTCGGACACCAAGTGCCAGAACTGCTCCCAATGCCTAAGGGGTGAGTTCTGTTTCGTTTCGTTGCAAGGCTTCCATGTATTTTCATTTAATCGTATGAGGGGTTGTCTTCCTTTCTCGTTTTTGCTTTACACACTTTCATAAATTGTCGATAATTATGGACGGCCCCTTAATGAACGTGCTGAATCCTGCACAAGTTTAACAACCCTGTGGCATGGTTTCATTCAGTCTCAAATAACAACACTCCAGGAAGTAGTAACACATACACCATATACAGATCTAAAGCTGCTAAGTGTCTAGGGACTTGCATGTTACAAAAGGGAAGGAGTTTGAGCAGGTAGCTGTTACGTGCACTAGAGTGTAGACCAAGGACAAAGCTAGGCTGTTTACACATGCAGTTATAGTGTGTTACCTCGTGACAGCAGTGAATATTGTACGTACAAAAAAAAAAAAACAGCACCACAACACTCTCTGTATATGCAGAGAATTCAAAAACACACATCATATATACGGTGCATATATTAAACCCTGATGTTGATGTGATACAGACATCTTAAATACTGAGTAGCAGATGGTTTGTATCGGTTTGATTTGTATGGTAAAGCGTTGAAATCGGCTATACTGTTAAGAGTGTTCATATTTAACAATGCACTGTAGAACAGAGCAGGCAGAAAGCCTCACCTCTGGCTGGGTGGGCCTCGGCTCACACCTCCTTTGCCTGTTTCAGAGATGGGTCTGTACACCGTGCAGGACTGCATGTCCACCTCGGACACTGTGTGCGACTGCTTGGAGGGGTACCACTGCCTCAACATGACGGAGAAGGGCTGCAGCCGCTGTGAGAAGCACACTGCTTGCCAACCTGGGTATTTCATCAAGCGGCCGGGTAAAAGAACAGAAAGGGGTTTCCTGTTCTTTTTCAACTTGTTTTCCAAACGTTGTTATATCAGATGAATACTCCACGAACGAACTCTCCCTTATAAAAAGGGTTTTCCCAGTGCAGGAAAACATTTCCTTCCACCCACCCCCCCAACCTTCCACGAGCTGTAAAGAGATTATTATTTTTTTTCCCTGTGTTTCTTAGGAACATACCGCAAAGACACGTGGTGTGAGGAGTGCCCTAACAATCAGTGTCCACCAGAGTAAGTCTTTTTTTTGATAAACTGCTATTAACACTTTAAAAAAAAAATAAAGAATTTTAGTTAAAGTCCCCCGACTAATCAGTAACGTTTTAGAGGCCGTGTACGCCTCTTGTTCAGAACATGTTTGATCTTGATTTTTTTTTTTTAAAACCTTTTGTGCATGGCAAGCTCATACCATATGGGGACGGATTAAAAAAAAAAAAAAAAAGTCTTTATATGGGGACGGATGGAAGATGCAAATGCATGACAGCCTCATGTGAGCTGGATGCCATTTTTTCCCCCATATAAAGCAATGGGTGAAAAAAAAATAAAAACATTATCAATTAAAAATATACTTATAGTGTGTCAACTACTTTTTTCAGCTATTTTCAGCATTTCATGCGTGAAAGGGTTAAACAGTGGATCGCTACTGTTCATTGGGTAGACCGTTTAAAGTTACACCAAAAGGATAGACTTTGGCGCCATCTAGTGGTGGCACATTTTAATCCTTCATTTTTTTTTATTCTGGGAACTGTTATAAATCAGTGTCTTCAAAAAAATGTCCCAGGATGTCCTTAATCACTCCGAGTGGTTCTGGCTGTGTTACTGTGCTTTTGTAATCAAGCTCCTCCCTAACGTCCGATCAGCATACGACACACGCTCGACTCTCCATTACAGAGCTTGCTCTTCTGCTGAATGGTAAGGCGTTCGTCTTTGAAACGCATGGTTTGCGGTTTCCGTCCAGCCCTTGACTTTGCAATCAATTCAATGGGCTGAGGTGCTGGTTCGTTACACTTTGACTGTGAGTTCAGGCGCTGCTCTTCAGTTCTAGTTGCTTCTGTTTTGCTGGCAATACATGAGCTGTGCACAAGATGGTGCTGGCACTAATGCAAAGACACAATGGCTGATCTAGTCTACATTCCATGTGTCTATGGCAGAGCAGCTCCTGAACTTGCAGTCAAGCGAAGCCCCTTAACCCTTTCACTCCTCAGACTGGGACCTAGGAGTCCCGTGAGGTTCCAACGTGATTTCCGACGACGTGTTAACATACGGCGCGAAGATAAGGCAGGACCTTGAGATCCCGCCAGGACTGAAAGGGTTAAAAAAAATAATCACTATTTGAGTAAAGACAATATGAACCATTTAGGTGATGGGGGGGGGGGGGGGGGGGGGGGTCATAAAAAGGTCAGAGAACGAAAAAAAATAAGAAGAAAACAGTATCTGAAGCTCTTGAGTTGTCAACTCTCTCTAATTCAGTACAGTGTGCTCTATGTTGTATAAAGCAGATAGGTTGTGGCGGTGTCTGAAGCATAGCTAAGTCACTGAATTCTCTCTTCTCTGTTTGGTAGGGTGTGTGGCTGCAACGTGCATTCTATGCCGTGGATTATTATGGGGTCCTTGATTTGCTTTGCTATCGCCATCGCTGCCGGTGTGATTCTGTGCCTCAAAGGTAATTAGTCGCAGAAGGACTATTTTTATTTTTTTCATATTTCATTTGGTCTTTTTAAATATTTGAGAAATAAAGACGCAGATATTGCACGCCGCGTTGGTTGACGGTTTCCTCGGTAGTCCTCTGCAGCCGCCACCTTCCTCATTTCCCCACGCTGATCTCCTGGGACTTCTCTGATAAGGAGCTTTGATTTGTTCTGTTACAGGCCAGGCTAAGAAGTCCAAGAAAGCTTTGCAGCACAATGAACAACTGTCTGCGAGCACCGTGAAACAAGACAGCCTTGTAACCGTCGTCACCTATAATGGTAAGCACTTGAGTGATCGAGGATCCTGATTCTCCTTGGACGTAGAGCCGTTTGCTGTCTTCAGATTTTATTCTTGAATTACTTCTATATAGGGCCCAGTGGTTGAGCACCTTTTCAGCTCAAGCCTAGAAAACATACAGTACACTATTTTAGAGAACTGTATGTATCTACTGCATGTGTGTTTTTAAATATGCAGCACCCCCACCCATCAGTACATACTTTTATGGGACCTGATCATGTATGTATTAGTAACATGTCTATTAATGTTCTTCAGATACTCCAACAAGGCAAATGGGCCAATAAGGAGAATGTTATTGGTGAGTAACGAAATGTTTCTGAATTTATTGCACACGTGTAACATGATAACTGGAATGGGTGCAGGCATTGTTAAAGTCCCGGTTCTGTCTTGCAGCTGCGCTGTGTGAGTGTGTGGCTGAATGATTCAACTCCCAGCAGGGATCGCTATTGACGCTGCTGCGGCCCTGTGTACTTCCCACTTTAAGAAGGGGGGAAAACCTGCAGAAATCCGGGCAGAGGAGCAAAGCTCACCGTCCCAGGAAAGACAAGGAGAAGCGAGAGAGGCGGTCGCACGTTTTACAATGTTTTAAAGCACCTGGGGCTAGGCTAGGGTGTTCCCAGCGATTCCGTACAATCCGCAAGTCAATTACATCACTCCCAGGATTGCAAAGCTGTTAGTGGGGGTGGTGGGGAGCTTTTCTTGGAGGTGTAAAATCTGGGACCTAAAAAAAAAAAAACTTGCCCCATTTAGTGGGGGTAAGTTGTCTTAGTCTTATAATGTACAACTGGGTGAAGACGGTAAAGACTTCACGAGAGTTTGAAGCTGACCTGAGACAGCCAGGGCATGCTGTTAATAAGCAGTTTGTGTTGATGAATTCCCTAAAGTTTTGAAGAAATTGAGACCGTGGTATATATATTTTTTATAGTACTGGAATCCCTGTGTCACGAGCACTGTTGGGGACTGATTGAAACTGAGATGGGAGCTATTTAGAGTGTGTTTGAATTGAATGATGCATATCTTTAACCCAGGGAAACTTTCATATTCTTTAGACTGTGATGAAACTTCTACGCATTCCTGATTAAAAAAAAAAAATTTTCATGTGATCTTTCTATCTTGAACTACAGCAGTAGCTCCAGTTTCTGGCTAGCTGCGATTGTGCTAATGTAAGTTTTGTGTTGGGAACTGGGTTAAGGAGGGAGAGGTCTTGTGTATTATTTAACTATCTGTACTGTACTGTAATGATATGCAATAATAATACGGGGGTGTAAAGAAAGAATGTCAGGTGTTGCATTGAAAAGTTAAAGAAAAAAAAAAAAACTTTTTGTAGAACACTGCTCAGGAATTAGACAGGACTTTTTTGTTTGCATGGTCCAGATCTCTTTCTATGGGTACTGTGTATATATTCAATTTTAAAAGATCGAATGTTCTTATTTATTGTGTTAATTCTGTTGAAATCTGTAGGGAGAGAACAAAAAAGACTGCGTTCCTCTTTTAGATCATTAAAACACGGAGCTTGCTGAGTTTCAGAACACAAGCTGTAAGTCACTTTGATACAGTAGGGGTGCCCATTCTTTGTAACACTGCATAGTTTCTGTAAGTTTATTAGGCTCTTGAAATGGATTGTGTAATACCAATTTACCAATCAATACTGTTAAAAATGCACGTGTGTTAATCAGTTTAATAAATGTAGTTTTACTGTAATAAAACATTATTCAGTACATCTTGGCGTGGACGTGTTTTGTGTATTTTTTTTTCTTTTCTTTTTTTTTTGGCTGCACTATTTTACCGCAGCGCGGCGGGACCCTGTGGTAAAAGCATAGGAAAGTGTAGTTACAGCCCAGGTAAGCAGAGTAAATCACACACATGCGTGGAAACCAGAGAAAAGACCACGGTCAACCCTGGCAAGGTAGTGTAACAACAACGAGATGTTTTATATGAAAGACCAGGGGGCACAAATGGAGATTAGATAAAGGGACAGGGACAGAAAATAGGAGGCACTTTTTTTACACAGAGAGGGTCTGGAACCAACTCCCCAGTAATGTTGTTGAAGCTGACACCCTGGGATCCTTCAAGAAGCTGCTTGATGAGATTCTGTGATCAATACCCCCACTATTTTACTGCATTTAATCCTGTACTTCAGAGTACTGTAATCTGCCAAGTGTTTAACCTGTAGTATTTTGTATTTAATCATATCCTGATGTAACTATCACTGACACTGTTATCTGCTGTATTATTGAATTGTATTTTGTCACACTTGTACTTGCTTGAACCAAAGTCATTGTATTTATCTTGCTCTTTATTGTATTATTACTTGTACTGTGATACTTGAAATGTATTTGCTTACGATTGTAAGTCGCTCTGGATAAGGGCGTCTGCTAAGAAATAAATAAATAACAATAAAAATAATAATAATAATAATAATAATATTAATAATAATAATACGCTACTAATAACCAAAGGAGCAAGATGGGCCAAATGGGGCCTCCTCTCGTTTGTAAACTTTCTTATGTTCTTATATATCAATAGGGTAGCCTGGCTGTAGAAAGGTGTTACTGTTTCAGACGTTGAAATATGTAGCGTGTCTATCTACAAAGTGTAGCCCAAATAATGTTTTTATTCAGGCCTGTGCCCAAATCATGCATTTCACTGTGTTGAATCTCACCGTAAACACGAACACCCCTAGCCTTCGCGGTTGAGTTTTGCATTCGGTAAACAGAAACGGTTGTAGCCTTACCGACCTTTCATATCCAGTGCAGCCCACTCCAACCGACAACCACCAAACCCAATCCTCTCGAAACTGAAGAAATATCCACTCGCAAATGATATACACCCGGCCGGCTGTGTAGGATCCAGGATAGAGACTATCGGGCCCACAAACTAGCGCGGGTGAAACTCACCTCGTCGAAGTTTAACTATGCAACCCGCTAACGACACCTCAATATAGAACGAAATAACCTTCACTTTCCGTTAAGGGAAAAAATCCTTAAGTCACTGCCTTGAGCACTCGTTACCATTTCGTGATTTTTTTCCACATTTAAACGTCAGCGTTCACGAAACTAAACACAGCTTCTTCCCGCTAAAATCCTCAGCGATTCGCACCACCGGCGAACGCCGAGCCTCCGCGAACACACCCGAACACACCCGAACACATCCGAACACACCCGAACACTAACACGAGTCACCATCCTCCTCGTCCCTGTACTGTCATTTTACACTCTGATTGGTCCACGCTACAGGTCACGTGGAGCTCCCGCTTGGAGCCAGTCGCATAAACTAATACAATTTTGTTTTCAGAGCATTTAACAGGTGATAAAACAATTTAAAAAAAAAACACTTAGAAATGCTGGGGCAGTTCAGAGTACTGCAATGCAGAGAACATGCTTTTTGTATTTCGCATGTTTTCTATAGTAACAACCAATTTAAGTACAAGGGATTTCGCCTTTTAGTGCTCAGAACCTCTTAAAACTCAAAAGAAACACACAAGGCTTATTGAAAAGCATTGATAATTCACATCCCTGTCATATCCGATTGAATTGGTTCCAGGCGTCCAACGAGTTATACAAATATCTGAAGGAGTCTTTATACTGCATTTTCGCTGCTGTATTAACGCCGGGGCATTTTAAATGAAAACACCAAATTACCTACTGCACTTACGATAGAAAATCAGCCCAAATGATTGCAAAGCAATGAACTGAAATCCAGCATTTAGCAATTTGCAAATAGCATTCAAACACAAACCGACTTTGGAGGTCGACACAAATCTTGTTTGAGCTTCTAACAGTCGAGTGATTATATTAACCTCTTTGCTCTTTTGTTTTCTTTTATTTAAGACGGTTAAACGGTGCACTTATTTTAAGTGACAGCGTGTAAAAAGTGAAACAGAATCTCTTTCTAAAATCTGCAACTAAATCCATTCTGTCCTGCTCAGAAGTGAATCGACTGTTTTAGACCCATAATAAAATGTGCATTGATCAGCTGATAGCAGCATGTGTAAATGACACGTGCCCAGAGGTCTATCGGTTAATAGAGGGGATCGGTATCTTACAGGTTCGGATATGACACGTTCTGCTGTACATGCATCATGCATAGAACACGTTGACTGGCTGTACTAATACTACCGACTATTTACAGGGAGCTAAAAGCTGTAACGCGTACATTAAATTCATAGTATAACCTTGTTAAAACGATTGCAAAATCACCATGCACATTTGACATGGGGCTGAGTGCAGACAAAAAGTCATCGCGTTACTAAAGAGCTGCAGCTGTTAGTTCCGGCCACAAGAGGGAGCCAAAAGATCAAGTTGAAGACAAGAGCACATCGTGAATGCACGCAACGTATTTGTGAAATTGAGGTACAGTATCATCCACCAATCAGGAAGCTCCATTGCAGGGCTACTTAGTTGACCCCCACCCCCCAAAAGAAAAGTATTTGAAATGCTATGCGGACACGGTCAGCGACCAGACAGTAGTTAGCTACACTGTCTAATAGTCTAATTATTATTATTATTATTATTATTATTATTATTATAGTAACAATGATAACAATAATGTGAGTAATGATAATATTTGCATAGATGATATCATATTAAATTGGGCTACAGACACAATAAACTACTTTACACTATATATACGTATATTTCAAATCGAATGCAGGGTAGGTAGAATGCTTCCATCTTTAGACGCTGTTTCCATGGCAACCGCTGTTTTGTCCGAGGACCCCGAGCAGTACTGGCAGAAGCCTATACCGCCCGGTGTGCAGAATTAATTTCGGGTATTAATAAATGATCAGGCTCGCAAACCATACCTCCGGGGATCCCGACGAGTTGATTCGCCGGTGCCGCTGTCACTAAAGCTGCGCTCAGCTGCGTCACGCTGGCATTGGAACGCCCCGCCCCTTGGCCAAATTGAAGCATCGGGCTGACCGATAAAACTGGGACGTTTTAACCATGAGAAGCAACGCTGTAAGCTGTTAAGCGGGTTTTTTTAAAAAATTGGGAATCAGACACACACTGCAACGTTTACACTTCTTGCTGGTTTGGGACTAGCAACGATCGCTGTGCAGGTAAGTTTAAATAGCATTCATTAAAAAAAGCGTGCATGCGTTTTAATTTGAATACACATCATCTGCTAGTAGTGCGTTTTTATTAAACCCAGTATTGCTGACATTTAGGAGAACTACAGTTTCTTGCCGCGGTTCCCAATCATTTTCCCTAGACTTGTTTAAACTTGAAAACGATCTAGGTGGGTTCTGTTTGCTGCTGCAGAAATTCGGTTTGATGCAGAGTGGAAGTCTTCATCGCAACAGGTGTGCAAAACGACTTGATTATTTTATCTGTTCAGCATTTTGAATAGCCAGTGGCGTATGTTGAATTCGGCAGTGTGATGAATTATTATTATAGACCGATGCAGTTTTGTGTCTTTTTTGCTATAAAGTAAGAGCCCAGAATTTAGGAGCAGGTGGGGTGGGCGCATGATTGAGCGACGGTACAGTGGGACGATTCATTCCGACATTTATATGTCTTCGTTTCTATCTGGTCAACTTCTTAGCTTGAAATTGAAGTGACCTCATGCACTTAAAGATTTAAAAAATGTAATCAAGTCTTTCAATAAATTAAAAAAGTGACATATGAACCATATTGTACGTGTGAATTATTATATTTGACAATTTGACTAATTTTGCAGTTGGCTCCAGTCTTTAAGAAGTCAGCCATAAGGCATTCACTAGTCTGCTTCAGGTTTAAAATGAAGATGCTAGTGTTTAAGTGCTTATGGACTTGAACAGAAGTTTGTTGATCTGCTGGGTTGAATGACTACCTGGTTGGAAGAAAAACCTGCAGTGGCATTAGCTGGAATGGTCCTAGCCTTGGCCATATATATTACATTACACAGTATAGTGTATACACTACAAGCTAACACAGGTGCAGTGGCAATCTTGGTACAGTAGTTCCATTCCTGGTCTTTCTTCCAACCCTATGTCATTGATTGTTAAATTGAACCACACAAGTCTATGGAATCTCTGCCCATCTATTTGAAATCTATTTGATTTGTTCCACTTCCTAGTGGTGCAGTGTGACTAGAAACTTGCCCTAGACGGGCTGCACCCAAGTCCTGGGTTTCAGACCCTCAATTAGGCATATTAATTCAATGACCAGGAGCCAGGACGTTTTGTAATCAGACTCCTGTAGAATAATTTCTTCCTCCCCCCTATAGCTGTATGAACAGCTCCTAATAACAAACCTACCGACTCGAGTGAGACTTACTCGTGCTGTGTGAAGTGCGATAAATTCAGAGTCGATTTAGCATCTCAATAATTAACCTAATCCAGGACTCGGAGCAAGAGAAGTGACTTCCTCCTCTTTTTGATCTTGTATTTCTTTTAATATTGGCACCCCTGACCGGTCAGTAGATGGCAACGACTCCTGATTTGAATACACAGGCTCAATCATTCTGGTGGCAGGCAGTGTACGCTAGCGTGCTGTCTTGGCAGATTCATTCTGAAATTCCCCTAAAAATCCCTGATGAAACTAATCCAGTCTGTCATCTTTGGCATCCAGTAATCTCTCCCACTCATGCAAAAAAATATGGAAATAATTCCAAACTGCAGACCAGTAAACGAATCAAACCCATCTCCCAAAGTCTAATACTTCAGTATAACACGCTGGAGAAGCATACTGTCAGCGTTTGTTACTTTGATTTTGAAGTCACATTTAGTATTTCCAAATGGTTTAATAGTTGTGTATTGGGCTGGGTTATGTTTTAAAGCTTTGGGTATCTTTTTAGATGCAAGACGTGCAATTTGTTTTCTCATGGGAGTTGTTCCTGGTCTAGACTGTAGCTTAGGGTTGAACTGATCGTTTCTTGTTTTAATTCAGTAGACTGTGTTTGAAACGGCACTTGCAGTGAGCTGTCAGTGTTTAGGCTTGGGAGGGAAACGGAACCTGAATTTAATGGATTTTTATTTTGGGTGGGGGCTGTCCTTTTAGTTAAGTAGCATGCTTATCCTAAATGGATGATCAGCATCTCTCCTGTGTTGTGGTTTGCGTACAGAAGGGTTGGTGTTTCTCTGAGAACAGCATGCTTCAGACATTGAGGAATGCTGGTGTTTGTGATCTGTGTGTCTTCTTGTTTGGAGATAACGATGGAACTTGATTTGGAAAAGCTCTGGGGGGGGGGGGGACTTTTCAGAATGGATATCCAATTTCAAAACATGTTGCATGTTGGGGGAGATATTGTTTTTTTGGATAACTGTTCCAAGTAAATATTCAGATTTAAAAACTTGAATGCATGTGTTTTCAAAGCTGACTGTTTTCATTTCAGAATGGTACAGAAATTGTTTGCACTAATATGAAGGCAATGCTTTTTAATAAACCACTTCACAATGACCCCCCCCCCCCCCCAGTTAAATATTTGTTTTTGCTCCTGCCTGCTCCCCTTTGACACGAGAGAAAATAAAACTGACTCTGGCTGACGAGAAATCTCTGACTTACAAGAAACCGGGCGTCCTTGTTTATAGCCTGTTTCAGAAACAGAAAGTGAGTTTTCTGTTTAACAGTGGTGGGGGGGAAACTCCATTCTTCCCTGGAATGACTTCTCAATATTCCCCACTAGGGAGGGGAATCCGTATCCTTAAAGGACATCATTTCTTTCAGAGAAATGGTCTAATATCTACCTACTAGAGATGCAACAAAGTGATAAGACTGTTGATCAGCATGGCAGTTTTGTGAGTTAATCCATTCATTCATCATTTGACTTGGTGCCTTGGTTGGCGCCAGATATAGATATAGATAATTTATTAAAACGATGTTGTTGTATTTGAAGGCTTTAGTAAAGTCTACATTATTTTTGCCTTTTCTCTGTGACTGTCTATAGCACGTGCATGTTTTCAGTTGAATATTTTGTCATTGTGGACTAGCAGGTTTGGGAACAATGTATAGTTCCTGTGCGTTTTCCGTTCTGTTAGCAGTCTGTCTTGAAGGATGGGATGCCTTTGTCCTAGTGACTGGTATAAACACACACGGTGCAGGTACACATCGGTACAGCCCTGTTATTTATTTATAACATTCCCTGCGTGCTTGGACAGATCTCTCTGGCTTTAAAGGAGGAAGTGGTGTCATCTTTGTGGAATTTTGCAAAATAAAATCATAATAAGCTCCTGGCTATATCGGAGGGTGCATTTACAGGAAGCCTGTTTTCATAACACAAGACCTGACACAAGTTCACCCAGCAGTCAGAAGGGTAGGGATCTTTATCTGTGTAAGGAACATTAGGTCAATGAAGAAGTTGATGCATAGTTCACCCCCTAGCCTCTGGATAAAAGCGTTTGCTCAGTGACTAATGAAGACCCTAGAGCAGCTGTGCAGATTGACCAATCGGATTGCACTTGTCGATTGTGATGTCACCCTCTCTGATTCGCCTGCCTGTCTCTGTTGTCAGGACTGTGACTCGCTGTCGGGACACCTGTCTCACAATGGCACAGAACTGGAGGCGGGACTGTACCTCCGCGGTGACGCATGGCGTACAGCGTGCTCTGCATGAATCAGGCTGGTGCAGTTGGGCAAGCACTGACCTGAACTTCCCCCTGAGCTTTAAACAAGCCTCTGTCTTCTAAATACTTCCTCCTACAGTAAACAACAAAAACAGGAGCCTCAATCCTGCCCTGGAGTTGAATGTGGAGCATTCATTTCTTGGTTTAAAATTCGGCATGCTGGGTTGTTCCTATTGGTTTTTGGTTGAGTCTGAAATTGTTCTGTGTCATATTTTTTTCCCTGCTTGCCTCCCTTACAAAGCTCTGGAGTAAAACATTAACCTCTATTACTTGTGATTAGTCAGGACTTTAAGCTAGGGTGTATTTTACCAAAGGATCTGTATGCAACAGCTTTGCATGTGCAGTCGAACCTGCAAACTCCACACAAGTAAGGCTGGAAATTGAATAGACTAAACATTTGAAACGGCTGTGTAAACAGTTTACCATTGAAACTACCGTCTTCTTTAGCAATGAAGAAGTAGACTTCATTTGGTATCGACTTGCCTTTTTGTGTATTTTCCTTCCTTAATTGGTATTCGATTTGAGACTAAAGGGTGTTCCTTAATGTGAAACTGTGAGGGGATACAGGCAGCGTTTCCCTTTTAAATCCGGTCCCAAGTCCACATATGCATCACAATAAACTCTCCCTCCCTCAAAATGTATTGTGTAACATTTGCACAAGGATTGCTTTGAGCTTGTTTCCTTCAGCCCTATAAACGGTGTACGAGTTTCCTCTGGGAGAGGTGGAGGGAGCTTGCTGTGCTATGAGGAGCTCTGCGTGCTCCATTGTGATGCAGATTGTAAACTGATGTTGCATTACCCAATCGGGTAGCTGCTGTCCTGTGCTTTGATTTGGGCTTCCAGCGTCTTGAAACTTGCTGGTTTTAGAAACTCTTGCTAGTCCTGCATCCAGTCCTGGGGGAATTCTGAAATCTAGGACTAGTGTGAGTTTCCTAGGGATGCAGTTAAAATACCACAACTGTGACATGTGAATGCTGGTTAAAAATTAACAGGGAGGTCTGGATCATTGGGAACGAATGAATACACTGTTCTCACCAGAGGCAAGATTTTACAACCTGTGCCAGTTTTTGATGTGCCTGTCTTTATGACTAAAATAAAACACACACTATATAAAATGGCTAAGAGATGGAACATTAATTGCAGTAAAGATTAATTCGGTTTTAAAACTTTTACCAGATGTATCGTAGTTGGCAATCTGTTCCTAACCTCTCCTTTTTAAAAAAAAAAAAAAAATTTCCAGTTGCTCTGCTTTCCTTTTTTTAAATGGTTTTAAACCCACCTGCTGCCAACCCCTGCAGACCGAGTTTGCGTCGCATCAAAGAAATAGGAATCTGTGATTTGAATACGTTTGTACAGTAAAGCCTGGTACCCTGGGTAGGAGAGCTACCAGACTTGATCACTCTTCCAGTTTGTAGTCTCTTGGGTTTTCAAAGAGAACATTTCTCTACAGTACCACCATTCACTAGCTCCTCGTTCTGCAGTGAACATTTCACCTCCAGGCTGCGTTGATAATCAGTAGAATGATTCTCCTGGTGGACTGGGGGGGTTAATTTTAGAATTGGCCAGGAGTTTGACTTTTTTTTAGAATTTTGCTTGAATGTTTGACCGCGCTCAGATTTGCAGACCGTGCATTTTAAATACTTGTCTTTACATAAATGTTGTTCACACATAGTCGTGTACGCAAGACCTAGTAATTCATGAAAAATTATATAGATTTATTATTTTTTTTTTTTTTGGTTCAGGAATAGTGGCTTGAAACCTGGTTCTGGGAGACCTAGATGAGGCAACTTTGCTGTATCAAACTCCCCTGGTGTAACCTGGAACTTAGTCTCCTGAAACCAAGTTTCAAGCCTTTGTGTGGCTTTGTGTTCACTCAGCTTTAGACTCTATTGGATCTCCCTCCCCACACACACAATATACTTTCTTTGTTTGAATTAGTATTGCTCGCTGTGATGGCTTGCTTCATTACTGTAACAACAAGCAGGTGAATGAGAAGGATAGTGCTGCAGACACATTTTATTAATTGATCATTCAGCAGAGGCTTTTATCCAAAGCGACTTAGAGACTAGGGGGTGAACTATGCATCACAACTGCTGCTGCTGCAGAGTCACTTACAGCATATGTCCGCACCATTGTCAGGAGGGAAACATTCCAGAGGTGAAGGGGTTAACGTTTTGTGCAATGTATGCTTCTACCTAGAATTCAATTGGATTACCCCCCCCCCCCCCAGACAAATATTAATTGGAAGAACACAAGGATGACACTCTGTAGAAACCGTTTCCCAGATGCTAACCTGTGTGTGTTTGCATTGTTTGAAATCCCTGCTTTGTGCCTGGAAGGAGAGTTCAGATTACTGAGGCTTTCTACCTGCCCAGGAAAGGAGCCTGCTCTATTTGTAGAGCTGGGGAGAGGTGGGGGAGGAGGAGGAGGGGTGTGTCAATGGCAGGTCCCTGCAGTTTGGAGATACAATTACACCATGATGTCATTGCTAGAGTCTGATTACACAGGGTTTGACTGACCTGTGTTTTAAAAGCTGTATGATGTCTCCGGGGGGCGGGTATTAACTTGTGGTGATGAGCAGGAGTGTAATGAGATGCAGTTTGCGATTACAGGTGATGGGTTACTTCTATGAAGGAGGCTGTTGAACTGGCTCAGACAGTGCTGTCTTTGTTGTTAATCAGAAACCATGCTCAAATACCAGGCAGTACTGTTTACTAAGAGCACAGATCCGATAGGCTGAGACTGCCCTTGGTTAAATACATCCTAAAACTACTGTGTGCTGCAGTGTCAGCACCGTGGGTTAAATGCACTGGGTTTGGAGTGACGAGGTGGGGAGGTGGTACGGTGCTGTCTGTCGCTGTAGTTGAGCACGGTCCAAGCCCAGCTCTCTGTTTTTGCCTCATGGCTGCTGGTTTTGCCGTATGTTTTAGATGGCTGCCGTGGGCCTGGCGCTGGGGGAGAAGGGTGTATTCTATTTCCTAGGTTTCGGTTTCCCTTTTCGACGCTTTGAGGTTCAGCAGCTGCAGTATTGAGCTCCTTGTCGGACAGCGCGCCGCCGTGCTGTTGCTGCACTAGTCCCCTGATCAGTTCATTATTCTTATGGAAGTGTGTGTATATTGCACCACATTTTATAAAACCTGACACCCAATTCAATTACAATCTACAAAGCAGAGGAATCGTTCAGCATTGGTGCGATTCCTTCCCATGATGCATCGCAAGAGGTATGCAGCGTTTGTATCGTCTTTGCAAGACCGTACCGTAGTTCATCAAATGACCATTTGGTCTTTTTATGCATCGTACAAACAGCCCATCCGAACCATCTGGACTAGGGAGCTATCTGAATTTTAATTAAACCCTATTCGGCTGATTTCAGTGTGTCTATTGTGAACGCTGAACAGTTTTTGGGTCAGTAGTAAATGCTCTTGTCTTCTAAGATCAGCTAAACTATGTGTCACGAGTCCAACACAAGCGGAGAGTGCTCTGTTTTCCTCCTCTTTGAATACGCCAGGGGGTTTCGGTGACCCACACCTCTCTTTTAAGGGACGGCAGTGGGACTGTTGTGTGCTGAACAATGCGGATGCCAGCCTCATCATTTCCCCTGTGCCTCTGCATACCCGTGTCTCCATTTGAATGGGCTTAACCAGTCTGATTTTGATCAACTCTTTTAAGAACATGCCGGCTACAGTAAGAGCATAGCAATTCGTAATAGAAACTGGGTTGAGAACATTGAACCTTTTTAACTGGACTCTTGTCTGTAGGCAGTTTTATTTTGTCTGGATATAGAGTAGTAGGTAAGTCACAATAAATACACTTCAATGCAAAATATAAGTGGCTGAGATTTACTATATAAATGACTGTTGTACAGGACTGATTTGCAGCTGCTGCAGATGGATACAGCAGCTGCAGTTTTAAATGCTTGTTAACATCCCCACCTCTCAATAGACTGTGCCAAAACACTACCCCAGAAAGCTGCCTACTAGAAAGGCCTCTTGGCAATTCATTAACTAATGCAAATTCCTAATACTGTACTCCTTTCTGGCAGAATCCTCTGACACATTTTTTTTTTTTTGCAGCATTAACATTCCCATGCAAATCTGAGCAGATAATGCCCTTTGCAGATTATCCCTCTCCCCAGCTACCACAGTGTGAAAATAACTCTACAATTAATAGAGACTGGACTTGCAGTGCTTTCATTCAAGCTGGGTGAGGCTTCACAAAGACACACCCTGATCAGTGAAGGATTAAAGTGATCTGCAGAACAAGCTCTAGTCTAAATGGTGACGAATACTGGGAGGAGAAATGTGACGCGATGCATTTTAAAACAAGCTTGCAAGACGAAAAGTAAAGCTGTTCTCAACTCGGTTTCAGTTAAATGCACCAAACGGGTAACAGATGGTCTATTCAGAGACGTGTATCGGTGTTGCAAATCCTGGGTTTTTGAATTTAAGGCAAGTTGCGTTTGGGTTTTATTTCAGTTCACTAATTTTGATGGTCCTTTTTTTAATATGAACTTGTGATTTATCTCCAGTTGTTCGGTGCTGTTTGGTATTGCTCTCATGCTTCAAATGGAGCCATTTTACCTGAAATGGACAAAGACAATGGATCTGCCCTTTTCTCTTGTCTAGTTGGAATGGAGCAGGTATTTCAGGTGTGCATAAAAAAGGAGGGGCTAACAGAAGGGGGCGGGGCAGTCCCTTTCTTGAGAACCGCCCCCTGTCTCCTCTGCCCAAGGCTTTTAAAGCACACGGGAGCAGCAGATTGGGGAAACTGAGCAGTGTTATCAGCTTGACCTCACTTCCTCTCTCTCGTTTTATACAGGTATATATAAAGGGAGGAGCAAGCAGCTGAAAAGGGTAACTAGAGAGAGAGCAGGCACACACACACAGGTGCGTACTGAAGTGGAACTTACTGCAAGGACACCAGAAACCAAGAGGAGCGACCTACACACACTCTCCTACAAATACAGGTATGTTTCTAACCAGGGTTTCAGGTTTTTCTGGGTTGGGAGTTTAATTATTATTTTTTTTTTAATGGAAGCAAGGCTTGCTTGCTTGCTTAAAGTTCGTTCTGCATTGCACCTCCAGTTAGTTCAGCATTGGATGTAGGATTGGGTTTCCTAGTGTAGATTTCTCACTGCTATTTTATTTTCTAAATGTGTGTTATTTTGCTGGCAGGGTATGTACTGTAGCCAAAGTATATATTGTAGCCAAAGTTGACTTGTGTGCAGCTTGGCTGTTGGTCTCTTTTTTTATTCAGTAATACATTTTCTAATTATCTGTGTATATCGAATATTGTGATTGACTATTCAGTAAACTCACGAACCAAATTGCCAAGAATCTACCTCTGACCCAACTTGTTTGGGTGGGTCACAAAATAGGGGTGTGTTTTGTTTTTTTTTTGGTCATTTCGTAACCCAGCTCGGTTCATTTCTTTACTTGTTAGAAAGTGAAAGCTGTATTCAGAATATCGGTGACTCCCTTTGTGTTGGGTTGGGTTGCACCTGCTAGCCCTGTAATTGTTCTGAATGGACAGTAAAATCTTTCTATTCGTTTGAACTGCTCAATGCAGTACGCCATCCCCACAACCGATTCTATTCAATACAATAAATGAATTGTCAATAAGCATCTGTCTGTGAAATACATGGGGAAACACTGGTTAATTCAGTTTGGTTAAGTCAGTTTCACCATTTGATTTAATTTACTATTGGAAAGGAGAGAAACATCCAAACTTTCACAGATTAGAAACAGTTAATGCTGTGTCTATTCCAGCTGAAGAGGCTCTACTAGACAGAAAGGAAAATTAAAATGACTTCCTTAATGTAGGGCCCCTCTTAAAAATGAATTACAAAAATAGATTGATATTAAAACACTCATTTATCACCATACTTCCTATTATGTAATAATTCTCATTGAAGGTCTGGGTTTGTGGGTTTAGATTTATACAGGTATGAATGTTGGGTATGTATTTTAAGAATGGGTTTGTCTTTAGAAGCTTGCATGTGTTGGGGATAGGGACTTAATGACAGTGCTTTGTAAAAGGGATTTTTCTGTATCGAGGCCCTTTTTACTAATTCAATATTTTCCAAACTGTGTACTTTAGGAACGTGAAGTATTTATTTTGAGCAAATCCATTCTTTAACGCGTTTTGATTTTAAAAACGAGAAAAGCTGTCCTCCCTCACCTTTTACAATAGAGTGCCAACCAATGGCAATTAACTTCTGCATTGAGTGTTTTGAAAGAATATTTTCCTCTCATCTGGGGCGCTGGCATTATTGTTTTTACTGGTGATGAAGAGGGAGCACTGTGTGTTATTGAATCCTGGAGACCTGCAGCAGTTTCAAAGCATCCCTCCCCTGTGCTAAGTTTAAAATCTGGTTGGTTTGGTCCTTTTATTTTCTAATCCCAGGGCTTCTCTTCAGAGCTCCTGTACGGAAACTTTAAGAAGGTGGCAACTGAGCTGTGATTACGACCTCTCTGCTTATCAGGTCCCCTGTTTGTACAGTTACCAGACACTCCCAGCTCTATCGCCGCAGTAGTCCCAGTGATTTGATTTAAAAACAAAGGCTCAAAACCCTGCCAGCCTCCTCCCACAGCAGGGGAATTCACAAAGCACACGTCCTGTGTCCGGACTACATGTATCTGTTCTGCTTGGGTGCTTTCCTGGAACGTTTGAAAGGTTTGATCATTTTAAGAATCAGGACTAGTCGGAGGAAAGCAACCTTGGAGGAGAGGAGGGGTTATTCTGCAGCGCTCCCTCCTATTCGATTTGTGTGACTGTCAGATAGCAAAATAAAAGCAACATTAGACAGTGCAATACGACAGGAGCACTGATCAGCTGGCACGGGGGGCAAAGTCCAGGCTTTGCCATTCAAATCCATGCAAACAATCATTTCACCACCAATCATACAGCCCCTCCTGAGACACTGACGTCACACTGCAGTGAAGACTGAAGCTTATCTTGCGGTTTCCTTGTACAGTCTGGCTACACCTGGTTTAATTGCCTGAAGTTTGACACTTATGAGCTCATATTTGCTATTGGGGATTGGAAGCTGTCTTTGTACAGTAGCTTCAATGTACAGTACAGAAGACTTTCCATTTTGGGTTGATTTGGCGTGCAAAAGACGATTTTTAATAGAACTTAGGACTTCAATAATAAATTTAAGTAGTAGTTCTGACCTGTTCTGCGTAATAAAATGTCAGACTGTCTCTTGTCTGTTTCTTATAGACCTCTACTGCTCTGCAGGGTGGAGTAGAGTTCTCTTTGCTATATAACTATTCAGATGTGTTAAGTTTACAAAATTAATTTAAGTGTCTAAATACTGGGGTGCATTTCTCACTTATACCTTTTAATTATCAAATGCATACTTTTTAAAATATCAAATTTTTTATTTATCCCTTTTTTAAGGTGTAAGGGACACATGTCCCACATAACAAATTATGTCTCATTTTTTTTGCAACGAGGTGCACGAAATGGGGGTTTGAAATTTAGAGACCGGTTGGATCTGGTCATCCAGATTTGTCGTTTCCTCCTCGTGATACTCGAGTCACACTCCATGTATTTAAGAAGAAAACATTTGAACAGCTGCTCAGAGACTCTCGTCTCTGTTGCAGGAGGGAGTATTGAAGGTGTGCTGTGGAGCAGGAGCTGAACCGGACTAGCGAAAGCGGTTCTGTTCACCAGCCTACCTCTGAACAGCGGCTGTGCTTCTCTGGACACAGAGAGCTGCTCTGTGGAAAGTTATTACTTAGCAATAGTCCAGAGCAAAGGTTAGTGCCTGGGCTTGGCTCCAATGCCTTTTGAAACGGCACAGTAAACTTCTCCTTGGCGATATCTTTTGTAGCGCTGGTAGGTTTCTTTTTTAAGAATTGGTCACAGATTGTGGATTTTCACATGCTGACTGCAGTACTCCCTGTTCCTGGCTGGCTGACCACACACAGTTGCTTTTTACATTAAAATGTGCCAAAGTGCCTCAAAATGACTCGTTCTGCATACAGATTTGGGAGTCTCACTTTTAAACGCCTACACAATTCGGTCTGGCTCGCTGCCCTAGCACAAAGCATTTAGACATACGTGCAACTGATTCGCCACTAAGGTTTTTTTTTTTCATAGCTTTTTTAGTTTGTTCTGTATTGGTCACAGTTCAGATGCTTTTTATAACGATGGTGGTAGTGGGGGAGCTACTGTACAGAAGATAATGGGAGGTGTTAATAGTTTAGAATGATGTCCATCTGCTTTCTTCTTCAGTAAAGAGTCGTTGCAGTGTTGAGATTCGGACGTGTCTGTAGCCTGTGCCAGCTTGAATTGGCTTCCGTCCCCCCCCCCCAGTCTGAGCTGGGATTCTTGGTGTCTGACATCTGTGCAGCGCAACTGGAAACTGTGCGCTCACTCGCTCAGACAGAGCAGAGTATAAACCTCAAGCTCTACTGCAGCATAAGAGGTTGTCGTAAAGCAGACGTGTAGATTTTAAATGTTGGGCGTCCTGCAGAAACGACAACAATCAGAAGAAGGTCAAACACACAATGTGTACACTGAAGGCGCTGGGGAGCTTCAATTCTGTATTCTGTCTTGTGATTTTTTTTTGTGTGAAGCATTTTGAAGTTAATACCCACGTCTTGTGCATCTCAAACTTCCGACCCTGGATTTCAGACTTGGTTTGTTTCTCTTTTTCAGGTTTTCTGAGCTCGGAGTCTCTGTGAAGAATGGAGGCGTCCCCTTTTAACCGCAGACAGTGGGCCTCCCAGTCCCTGCGCATCACGGCCAGCGAGCTCTCCCTCACCAAGGGCAAGACCAGTGCCATCGCTGAGCGCTTCTCCAAGTGAGTCCCCAGCAAGACCGGCTGAGAACGGAGAGGGGAGGGAGGGGGGGCGTAGGTGTGGGAGAATTGTTTATTTAGCAGATGCCTTTATCCAAGGCGACTTACCAGGGCGAGGATGCACTGCAGGGGTGGAAATAAGACTCCCTCTGCATAGCAGATTGATCCATTCCTGGTGTCACTGAGCTTGTTGCCTATGCACTGTGGCTAATCAAGCTCCTAGTAAAACCTGGAATGGGTGAAACTGCTGTGCAATAGGAGTCAATTTTTTTTTTTTTTTTCATTTTCCATCCCTGCCTGCACTATTAATGTCTTGGGAGATGGAAATGTATTTTCCAGTTGTGTTTCTGGCTGCGATGTTTCTCCACAGCTCCTCTTATTTCGAAGTGCAGTTTTCACAAATCTCTGCCAGTATGGCAAGAATCTTTGGGATCGATTCACTGCTGGCTGTTTTTGCTACCAACTCCTCGTGAAACGTTTCGGTCTTTCTGGTTTCCTCGTTGCTTTGGAATAGTTTCAGACACACTGTTTTCTAATGTTGCTGGTCTGGTTATATCTACTGTGATCTCAACCACGCTCATTTTTTCCAGATGCTGTCACTTGCTTCAAAAATGGACAAAAGCAATTTTTTCCCCCTTCTTTCTACAATCTTCATTCAATTTCATGTGTGATCTCTTTCTCTTAATGTCAGGTTGGATGGAGGGGCTTGCATTTTGATACAGCCTTGAAATGTAAAACTTTTCCATTGATCACGAGTGTACAGATTTCTTTAACCTCTTGCCGATCGAAGACATGGCCCCAAAGTCAAGTGAGCACAGTTGCAGTTTGCAAAAACTAGACCTGCAGCAGAGTGCAGATTTATGAGAACACCCCATTGCTTCTGTTTCGATTCGTTGTTGCAGATGAAATCCAACCACTATCGCTGAAAATTGTCAAAATGGGCACATTTTTAGTATGTTGAATTGAGGATTTGCAATTATTGGTAACTTTTAAATTTAGTAAAAAAAGAGCATGGCCCCAAATGGCAAAATGCATGAGACATTTAAGATGCCTAATTTTAAAGCACAAAGTGGTCTAACATTTTCACAAGTGTCGGTTTGTGTGCATCTATGCAGGTCAATATAAAGACACAAGTGCAGTACTGCATTGTTCCCAGTGGGTGGTGCTCTTGTCTAGTTAATATTTGTTTAGCAAGATCAGGCAGGCAATGTACAGAATTTGATTGAACTGTTTTAACTCTGTGTACTTTGAGTTGCTTCACTGTTGGCTAAAGCCTGACCAAGCCAATTGAACAGAAGCTAAATTGCTAAAGGAGTTTGCCTTGGTAGCTAGTTGCAGCAGTAGGAGGTTATAGCGCATATTAAAGCTCTGGCCACTTCGGGAGTCACAAGGGAAACTCCTCATTTCTGAAATCCGTACATATATGAATGACACAGCCTGTATGTGGCACAGTATAGACTAACAAAGCCATACTGGGACAGTTCAGGCTTTCAACTGCAATGCATTCTGGTACTTTTTTTTTAATCTGTCTTGGGTTCCTTTCACAGCAGGACCTACATCAGAATGCAGCAGGTGTGAGTGGAAAGCCAGAACTGTCCTAGTGCACAGTCCTATGGTAACCCTACCTAGCAGGGGGCATGCAGTCTATATTTATTGTGCAAATACAGTAGATCCACGGAGTTGATCTGTGTCTCTCTCCTCTCTCTAGGTACCAGAAAGCTGCTGAAGAGGCGAGTACAGAGAAGAGGAGAGCTGTGAGTGTTCACTGTCCAGGGCGGGGGGTCAGGGTCAGGGTCAGGGTCAGGGTCGGAGGGGGGGCAGCTCCAGTGTGAACCTGTCAGCAACGCACACACACACACACACACACACTGGTAAAACTGCATAGTCTGTTTCACTTGCATTTTGATGGGCTTTTGTTTCCCATCCTAATTCCTTACCACAGTAATCCTTAATATTTCATCATTTGTGTGTTGTTGTGTTGTGTGTGTGTGTGTGTGTGGTTTTTTTTTTTTTTTTTTTTTTTTTTTTAAGATGGTTAAAGAAACCTGTGGTTTTTATAACATGAATTTAGATATTTATTTAGACTTTCTTTTTAAATAAATTGTGTACCACAGTTTTAGGGTTGCCCTTGAGGGTCGTTCCACTCCAGGTTTAATATGCTTCACTACTTCAGGGTCTGGATGGAGGTTTTAATTGGTTCAATTAAACACTTTGACAACCCTCTCCAAATCTGGCTTTATTTCAGTAAAGTTTCACTGCGCTGGCGGTCTGAGTTGTATATCTTGTTTTTGAGGTACCTTTTGGATTTGAAAGCAGGCCCACCTGAAATTCTTTTAGGACCAGTGTCCACTGTCCACACAGCAGAACTGGTACAGCTTTTGCTTGAGTCATCCAATACTGCCCTCTAGCTGCACGGATTGGAATAGGTCTCTGAGCACAAACCTGTGGGGCAAAAAGTAACTGGTGAACCCCACGGTAAACCAAGTCCTGTACAGAGAGACTGGGAGGGTTTGCACCCTAAATTTTATTTTTTTTGCGAATCTCTCCTCCCTGTTCATTTACCCAGCAGTCTTCTGTACACTTAGTTTTTATCTTTAGGGCTGTGTGGAGAGTGATGTGCAGGTGGGTAGCCAACGGGGGGGAGTCCTCATTGTAGTGGGCATTCTGGGACTGTCTAGGGTGGGCAGTGAGAACTGACCCAGTCAGTCGGCAAAGGCTGCACATTCGTTTCCTGTCTGCAGGACCCCCCCCCCCCCCCATGTCTTCCTGTCCTGCTAGCTAATTCAATTGGGTGGCAGTCTGCACTAAATCCTGCTTTAGCGTCTAATCCCTGGTAATTCTCTCCAGCTTTGCATAACTGTTCTAATTAGGTCTGTTTGGCCAACAAACTGCTAGATGCTAGAGGGGGGGGGCTGTCAGACTGACTGGCTGGCTGGCTGGCTGGGCTTCACCATGCAGCACTACAAGGTACAGTTATTGAGAACTGGACTGTAAAGCAGAACACAGGATTTGCATGCGCGGGACACGGTGTGCAATGTCTCTGTGTTGGGGTGGGTTCTTGGTGGTTATTGCTGGATCATTAAAAGACTATCCGGGATATATATTTCTTCAATATAAATTATTTTTCAGTTTCCTCATTTTGATATGTTAAGCAGGTAGTTTTATAACGGGCTTAACATTTACCCTGGGCTTCTGAGGCTTATTAGAGGTTGCTTGCTATAACCTGATAGTCCTTTGCATTGTCTGTGGCTTGTATTTATAACCAGACTAACCTGTATCTATTGTTTTCAGTGGTGTTTTGTTTGTAGGTATTGGTTTCATTTAAGGTATATTCATTTTCAGTCGTGTCAGTCTGTTTTATTACAGGCTATTAAACTCTTATTGTATATAGACAGTACAGTATATTTTAAAAGCACCTGATCCTCATCTGTGTTTTTTGTTTTCCTTTGCCTTACTTACCTGTATATTTTGCTGTAGTTTGATGTCTTGTTAGCTCTTATATATTTTATATCTGTCTCGCAAACACTGGGTTGGATTTAAAGTGACAGCAGATCTAATTTACCAAAAATTAGACTTAAACTTCGGAAAATCATTTATCCAAACATGAAAATTCATAGGTCATATTTTGTGTTTTTAGAGATACTAAACTTGGTCTTCAATCATATTTTCTGCGTCTTCAGTGACGTTGATCCACGGTTCAGATCAGCAGATCTGCTTTGCCTTCGTGTTTTTAGACTGTGTTTTCAGGGATTGCTCGCTGGCCTTGACTGCATTGGATTAACCTTCCTGTAATACTGCAGCCTGTTTGGATCTCTCCCCCTTCCCTCTGCATGTGAGAGCTTGCTTGTAATGTCGGATTAAACCATGAGAAATGCTGGGGTTGGAGATGAAAGTTGCATTTTGATCCAGGCCAGGTTTTACATCGTGTGATATTTAATTGGCTTGGCTGTCGGGTGTGTTTTACAAATAGGAGTTTAATAAAATGTAGCAAACGGGTAACTAATCACGTTGAGGAGGAGGGGTAGCGGATCATGTTACTTCCTGTTGGTATGGGTGAGTGACCTGCTCATTCTCTAAATTTCCCCCTTTTTTTTGTTGCAGTGGTTTTGTCCTGACCTGTCCCTGTTCAACCACACAACTGAAACTTGAGTGTGCAACAACCAAATTTTAAACACGTAAACACAAAGTAATTTCACTGTGTTTGTCCAGTGGTGCGACACGTCATTTATTTTGAAGTTTACTAGCTTTCAGTACACTTCTTCAACACTGACACACCACTGCGTTGCACGTTCCCTCTCTTCTCTGCTGTTACTCTTGCTCGGAGTTTGTGTTAAGCGAGTGGTTGTGTTTGTTTTTGAGGCACCGTGCTCTCTCTGAGCTGGCTTGTCCCAGACTCTTCCCTCGCACTCCCTTCCTATCCTGGGATGCTGTCAAACAAATCCCTGGAAGTTCTGTGATCTTGGAGTGGTTTGATTTCGCAGAACGGCGCACGGTTCGACAGTGCGAGGTGTGGTTTTGTTTCACACCCCTTTGGGGCTTGGTGGAGCAAGGATATGATTAACTAACACATCAACATCCTGTTCAGTTATTTGACTAATTGTTTGTTTATAGGCCTGATTGCGGAGTTGGAAGGTTTCTGATATCAAGGTAATTTTTTAATCCCCTTTTTAAATAGGTGTCTTGAAACTGGCTAACATTTATGGGGTTTGCTAAAGAGACTGGTTTTATGTGTTAATAGCTGTGTGCGAACTTGCTGTTGGTTAAGCAGTATATTAGTCTTTATACAACATTTTTAGTTTCATCCTTCATTCAGTTAAACTGTTTCTGAAGATTTACAGGAGTGGACTTGGTGTAGGTTCTTGGGATTAAAGACTTTAGCTGGCTGCCTTGTATGTAACTGACCCAATTGTATTTAACCTAAACTTCTGTGCCTATTTGGATTTTGAAATGCTTTCTTTTTTATTTGTTCTCTTAATTTTGTCTGCAGTTCATGAATTGGATACATGATATACTTAAACTGGGGTAGACCTGCTATCCTTTGCTGATCCAGTTGTGTGTGTGTGTGTGTGTGTGTGTGTGTGTGTCATCGTAATGTGATCCGTAAACTATTGCACAGTTCAGCTTCACGAATCCCAGGAAACCTGTCATGATTCAGTATGTAGCCCTTAGTGCCTTATAAGGAAGTGATCTCAGAGCTAGGGCAGGCACTCCCTAACCTTAAAGACCTTTCTCTGCCCTGAGGCTGCAAACTGTCTAGCGCTGCAGTTCCTCAATATTCAACATGGGGAACCACCTTTTGTGTGTGTCCAAGATGTATTTCTTCCCACGAAGCATGGAACTATGACTTGACTACACAAGCACTATTTCTGCGGGTAGATTAATAGAAAAAAAAAAATACATAATAACATTTTGCAGTTGCTTAAAAGCCTACAGAACAATCTGAAAGTTTAGGATAGATAGTCCCAGATTTAGTTTTAATCCGGGTATGTGAAACCTTTTTAAATTGATCTGTGCCTATTCCTAATTACACTGTGCAGGGGTGTCCTGTCTCGCATTTCACTGCTTATGGCAAGAATCTCCTATAGTTTGTGGAAGGAGCGGTTTTGATTTTCCCTCTTGCTAATTTAATCTAGACTGTTGCTCTTTGTGCATGATGGGGGGGTTTAAGTTACTGAACAGGTAGCGTCTCTACTGTGGTTGAGGCCACACAAACTCATGACCGCACGCCCTTTACTGGGAACGGAGATCCCATTACTGGTAACTCATCTGTATGCTCGTTTTGCCATTGGTTTTTTTCCATATACAGGGCAAGCTGATCAAATTGTAAGTCTCATGGAACTGTGCCACAATGGGTTAAGGATCACTTCCTGCTTTCCCATTTCCTGGATTATTTTTTTTTTTCGTTCTCTTTCTGGGAGGGGGGTAAAGTTTTGAACATGTAGCGCAGCTAACAGCAAACATCTGTGAGTTCAGATCTCTGTGCACTGCTGAGAGGGAGGAGAGGAGACCGCACAGCCTTGGGGTTCCTGTTACACGACTCGCTCGCTTTTAAAAGGTTTTGTTAACTTTTTCTTCTAACCGTTTTTAGTTGTAAAACTTTTATGGATAAGTTTGTCGTCCTTGTGTGTCTTTTTTTAAATGCAATACATTTTTGGAATTAACCTTTCACAAGCTGCTTTAAGATCTTTTGGAAAAGAATGTGCCATTTCTTTTGCCACAAGTTAGTGGAAATATAGGAATCTGTAACCCTCAGAGCTATAGTCTCACACTTTGATTTTTAAAGCGGGTTCACTATTAACTTCATCCGAATACCTTGTGGCAAAATTGCCAAGGGAAAATCCTGTCCGTTAAATAACTCCTCAAGCAACGGCAATATACAGGTATGATTTTTTTTTTTGAGCCACACCCAACACTGTACAGACTGGGCTAGGCATTGCATGTGTTCATTTCATGAGATTAGTTTGCCTGTAATGGTGAAGTGATTTATAAAAGTACCTTATTTTTGGTGTACCTGTATTTTAAGAGCCTGATTTTGAGTTGCTGTATTTGACGTATATATTTGTTTTGCTGTGTACAGGTGGGGAAAGGTGTAGAGAGTCGGGTCTTAGAATGTTTGGAATGTCTGGGGCACAGACTCCAAACATTCTGGAACCAAATCATTCTACATTTTATAATGAATAAGACGAGTGATATGCTAGGAGGCTTAATATTTCTATTTCACTTTGAATTGGATTTAGATTAGTTGGGCAAAAACAGCTAAGAAGGGTTTCAGGAGGCAGCAAATGCTGACATGAAAATGTTCCTGTCGGCTTTCAAATTTACAACTGGAAGAAAATCTTCGGGTCCCGACTAAATCCTTCAGCACACGTGTGTGTGTGTGTGTGTGCACAACTATTCTGTGGAGAGAAAAACTCTGAATTGCAGATTCTGTAGCCTAGAATTGTGGCAGGTTTTACCTGAACCGCTTATTTGAATATAGATTGCAGTATGACGAGACATTTTTGTAAGCTGTTAAACTATTACTGTTAATGGATGTTTTATTTTTAAATCTGCTTATGGAGCGGGATCTCCTTACTGTAACCAGAGGGGTTAAATGTAACTATATGAACTGGTTTTTGGGGTAACTGCTTGGGTTTGATCTCTGCAGAACCCCGAAAACTTGACCCGCAGTTTCAGGAGAGGGAACCTCAGTGTGCTGAAGAAGCGGTGGGAGACCACGCCCTCAACGGACCCTCAACCGAACCCCGCCCCCCGCCCGAGGCTCCCCTCGACAGTCAGCCCCACCGGCGCCAAGCCTGACCCGCTGGCACAGACGGACCAGAACCGCGTTGGCAGAGTGAGGTCCCCAGGAAGTGCCCCCAGCGCTCGGTTCCAGTTCTCTGCGGAGAGAGAGGAGGGGATGGAGCGGCCGATGTCGAGGGAGGGGGAGGCGGCGCCCGCTTCTCCTGTCCGGATTGAGAAGAGCAGCGTGCAGCTCAGCAGCCTGAAGATGATGTTTGAGAAGGGAGACTCCAGCCAGGCCAAGGTAGGTGGCTGGTTACGAGTTGCCACTGTTCAAGCTTCAAACTCTTTTTCTCTTGAAGTTGGTTAGCTGATGAATGTCTTTCATTCAGCTGAGGGTGGGGGGTTCATCTCTCATGGCTGTAATCTTGAGAGCCACTCATCCAATTGTTCTTTAAGTATGGGCATTCCTTGGCACAAGTTCTCAGTTTTTTATTTTATATACCTTGTTCTTGGTATTAAACATTCCAGTTTTGGCAACGGATCTTATTTTAACATCGACCCCTATTAATATTGTGTAGTCCCATGTGCTCCATGACCTAACAAATCTGCCTTGTTGAGTTCTTGCAGTCAAGGTGTTTATTCAGCCTGAGTGACTGACCACTATCTAACCGCTGAGGGTCACATGCTGCAGACTCCACACACGCTGTGTGCTGAACTCCAGCTGGGTGCTACTGCTGCAGGTCATTGATGTACACTTGCAATGAAGCAGTCTTGTGTTCAGCTGGATCGCAGAGTCACGTAAAACTACCAGGTGCTGCTTTTTTCTTATAAAAATGTTGCCTTCACGTTGGATCAATGTTGTATAGCGTTTTATAAAGTAGCATTCTCAATGCAGACCCGCCCTCCTAGATATCTGTACTGGTGAAGAGTCTCTTTCGCCCTTTTACATTTTAACTGGGGTTCAGATAGTAGGGGATCTGCTGTCTGCAGACTAAACTTGGGACTTGAACCCAGATCAGAGTGAATGTTATTAAATCGACCAATCATCACTTGGGACTGATCAAGATTCCTGTGTGCTGATGTCATCCAGCGCATAGAACATGCAGCGCGGTTCTAAAGTCAAAGGAAATTCCTTATGCTTAACCCTTTGCTGGCCAGCATCCAATGTATTTGACATTGAGAAAATAGGCGTGAAATAGGGGGAACATATCCAGGGCAGTGAAGGGTTAATAGCAGTTCCTAGTTACAACACAAGTCGTTTTGCACAGCGTGTGCAGTCAGATCCCAAACTACGTGAGGTGAGACACCCAGCCACACAATGTATTAGCAGACGTTGACTTGCGCAGCGACACGCAGCCTAGTCTAGCACAGCACAAACCAGCATTTACATATTTTTTTTTTTTCTTAGAACTGCCTCATTTCCCAAAAGGATCATTAATGTCAGGAAATGAGGGAGCTCTGTTGGGGTTAGGTATGGCTCTCTGTTAAGGAGCAGGTTTTTTTTTTTTAACTGTTGCCAGAAGGTTGTAATGCCCTAATAAATAATAAAAAATATATATTAAATAACTCCTCTGATTAATTTAAATCGCCTGATTGTGATCAAGTCCCGCTTGCCAGTACTTCTAAATCTTTGCTGTTTTCCTGAAGGCAATCTACAATTCAACTCGGTCCTTTTTTTAATAATAAAGTTGGCACAAAAGCTTGGTCTGATTTTGATTAGGGCAGTTGAACGGAGTGCCATTGCCCTACAGCCTGTTTTTACGATTGCTGTGTTTATCAGCTGCGATGGGAACAGACTTGACTTGATAATAAATGTAATAAATTGCTTGCCTTTTTGTTTGTGAACTGACCAAGCGTAGCGCTTGGTTTGGAACAGAAAACTGGGGCGGATGTTCCCTTTCCCCTGAAGGAACGGAAGGTGTTAAACTCAATTGCTACCTGTTTTGTTACCCGACTTGCACAACTTTTACAAACGGATTTCTATTCCTGTCTATTGTACTTCCTCCTGGGGATCAAATCTGGAACTTGATCAATTATTCCGGGCTTGTGCTGTAGTGTAGCTATTGTACAGTCTCTGTTGCTCCCCCCTCTCCTGTTAAGAAAAAGCCTGATTTGAGACATTCCATGCCTGGAGCGGTTTGGCTAACTCTGCACGGAGCAGCTCTGCTCTTTCTTTCTTTCTGTGTATCCTCTGCCTCTCCCCCGGGTCCTCGCTCCTATTTAACAAAGCTCTTCCTGTGTCCTTGCCCTCGTCTCTCAATGGGGAGTCTGTTGTCTTTGATCAGCTGTGCACCAGCTGACAGGAAGTGGGGCACACAGGTTGCCATGTGACTCCACGACACACACAGACACACACACACAGACACACACACACAGCTAGCTCTGTCCTGATGCAGCTGATTATCTTGATTTCTTGAAATTTTGTTTTTGGTTAAGAGCCATTTGATTTTGTAGAGTCGCGCACACATGAAGTGTCTCATTGTATGTGAGCATTTAAATTTCTCCTGATGTGTACCCAGTCGTGTGGGTGGGGTAACTCTTGCTTTCTTGACACCCCTAACCCAGGAGTGTCCATTCCATTCCATTCCATTCCATTCCATTCCATGTTTAACGGGTAACATTCTAGAATTCCCTACTTCAGGGTCTGCATGGTGAAGAATTCCTTCCAATTAAACCATTTAGAACTGGGTTGGAAACAGACAAGGAGCAGAAGGGCCGACTTTGTCCACCCCTGCCCTAACCAAGTATTTCCTGTGTAATTAATTAATTGTACACTAAGCACCTGCCTGTACTGACCGCTCTTCCACAGTATGGTTTTCAGTTTAATCTGAAGCAGAGCGATTTTTATACCGGCAAACTCTTTTTTTTCTTTACTGAACAGATAATCCATGTTTTTAAACAGCCTACCTCCTACTGTACCCGCAGTCTGGTTCCAGCGCTGCAGCGGTGTGTGTGTGTTTTTGTGTTGAGATGTTGAGTAATACTTTGACAGTGAGAATATTTAGTTACCTGTAGTAGCCTGTTTATGATTTTCCCTTCCCCTCAAATTGGCCCATTTTCTTAACCGTATTTGCATTCCCTTGTTTAAGTATTTTCAGTTTTCCCCACATGGAAGGCGTTTAATTGATGAAGCTCTGCGCTTGATGCTTGAAGCAAGTCCACACTCGAAGACTGGCTTAGGCAATAGCTGCCATTTCAGATCTGTGCCAGAGATGTACTGGAGTGTGGTGTGGGTAATATATTAAATAGCCTGAAATCACCTAATGAGAGGAAACCCTACACTCTGGTTCGGGAGAGCGGATGAATCTACAGCTAGACGCACAGTTTTTAAAGGCGCCCTTTGGCTGCGATTTTGTTTCTCCTGAGATTTAAGACCACTCCTTCAATATTAATAAGATTTAAATCCAACATCTGCCATCCCCAAACGTACCAAATCTCTTTTATAAATTGCTTTTTTATTTTCTCTACTAAGATAAAAACAGCACTTTAACCCATTAAGTACCAAATTAATTTATTTTACACTGTGTTCATGTAATTTGATACAACATAGCCTGTCCTCAAATGAGGACAACAGCATTAATTAATTTTAATTAATTAATTACTTAAAGACTCAATAAAGTGAATCAATGCTATGGTAATATAGCTCAGTTATGAGTGATTCAGCAGTAAAACCACCTCTTAAGGTCATGCAATGAAGGTTGCTTGACTGGTCTCAATAGAAGGCGTTGCTGTATTGTATCAGCAGTTCAGCTTAATGGTAAAACAAAGTGGCACTTTTGTCTTTGGAGTTTCAGAAATCCTGATCTGCTGTTTTAGGAGGATAGTGAAAGCTGTTTTCACTCTGGGAGTGTAGTGATGAGACAATCTCTAAATTTTAAATAAGTGTGAGGGGCAGGGTGGGTCTATTCAACCCTTTTCACACCCCAGTGTGAACTACTTCTTATTGGTGTGAATGACCTTCTGTTTTTAAATAAAACACTATCACAATTTCAACAAGTTCCGAAGCGCTGCTACTCTCTGAGATAAGCTCAGAGCTGCTGGCATTGAATCGGAGCAAAGAACGAGGCCAGAGGGAGCCAGCATTGATTGTGGATTCTTGTTTGGTATTATAGCAAGGTCTGAAAGGCCACCAGCATTGCTGTGCTCAGTCCAGGCTCTCCGAAACTCCTCCTTGTGGTTTTTAGGTATATTGGTGACCTGACTGGAAGTTTGAACAATCAGACCCTAATAAGAGTTAATGCAGCTTTTAAAGGAGTGGCAGTTTTATTCAGTAACCTCAAACTCCATGGCTTCCGATCATTTTAATAATTTGTAAGAGTGTAGCATGGCTGTAACTCGATTCTCAAACTAGCACAGGGCACTGCATAGACAGTGTGGCTTTGGACAGAATATGGGGTACTTTTTATGTTGGATCACAATGTTTGGAGGAAATCCTCTTACCTTTTTTGAGCTCAAGTATAGGGCAGCAGTGTGGAGTAGTGGTAGGGCTCTGGACTCTTGACCGGAGGGTCGTGGGTTCAATCCCAGGTGGGGGACACTGCTGCTGTACCCTTGAGCAAGGTGCTTTACCTAGATTGCTCCAGTAAAAACCCAACTGTATAAATGGGTAATTGTATGTGAAAATAATGTGATGTCTTGTAACAATTGTAAGTCACCCTGGATAAGGGTGTCTGCTATGAAATAAAATAATAAGTTAAAGCAGAGATTAAAGGAAGCTAATCCAGGATATGGTCTCTCTCTCTCTCTCTCTCTCTCTCTCTCTCTCTCGTTTGACTGAACTTGCTGAAAACAAATCTGTTTAGCTGATGGCCAGCACAGATATATTCAATCAAGGTGTGTGCGAGTCTGACGTTCTCATGATCTACCCAGACAGCCCTCTGTTAATGATGCACATCTACTGACAGCCACGAGATCGCACCTTTCAACATAATGAAGGGTTTATCAGTCGGCAGTTCTGTAGATTTGGCGGAACTGTTGAACAAACTAGACGGTCTTGGTTTTAAGATGAGGATCTAACTGGAAAAGGGGATTTTTGCAGATATATTTTTAGTACGAGTCATGCTGGATCTAGTTTGGAATAAGGGGAAATTTGACACCTGGTGTCTTGTAAATGGAAGGCTCTTGTGGGAAATGGTGTGTGGGTGTTTTTTCACCTCCCTCCCTGAAAGAGGGGGGGGGGGGAGGGGTGGTGGTGGTGTTCTCTTCCCTCCCCTGCTTCATAGGCTGCCTGGTTTGGTTTCATGTTTCTCCATCACACCCCCCCCCCCCCTGCTGGGGTCATGCACACAGGTAATGGAATTAGTCTGTCTTGGTTTCCTGCTTCAAGGTCTTTATTCAAACCATCTGGCTTCAGGATTAAACTGACAAAAGAAAGGGCTGCTGAATTTTGATCCGTCTGACACCCTGCGATCACCCTTTCACAAAGGTGAGGGCTTGCTGACCCACAGCTAGCTTTGAATCTCTAAACTCCCAGACTGACCCATGAGCCTCACTATACAGCACCACCACACCATCGCGTTGGAACCGACCCATTTTATAACAGGACTCAATCTTCATTTAAAGGAGAGCTTTGTATAGTTGTTTGGTGTTTTTTTTTTGTTAGTTTTTATTATTTTCTCCCCAATTTGAAATGCCCAATTATTTTTAGGCTCAGCTCACCGCTACCACCCCTGCGCTGACTCGGGAGGGGCGAAGATGAACACACGCTGTCCTCCGAAGCGTGTGCCGTCAGCCGCCCGCTTCTTTACACTCTGCAGACTCACCGTGCAGCCGCCTCAGAGCTACAGCGTCGGAGGACAACGCAGCTCTGGGCAGCTTGCAGGCAAGCCCGCAGGCGCCCGGCCAGACTACAGGGGTCGCTGGTGCGCGGTGAGCCGAGGACACCCTGGCCGACCTAACCCTCCCTCCCCCCGGACGACGCTCGGCCAATGAGCGCCGCCCCCTCGGAGCTCCCGTCCACGGTCAGCTATGGAATAGCCTGGATTCAAACCGGCGACGTCCAGGCTATAGAGCGCATCCTGCACTCTAGCGAGTGCTTTTACTGGATGTGCCACTCGGGAGCCCCAGTTTGTTTAGTTTTTAACTGGCTTGTTCATAAACCTGTGGCACACTGAGGTCCTTTTTATAACTCTGGATAATACCCCCTGTTGTGTTACAATACATCATTTTAATGGTTGCTGGAAGCCCAAATGATGGACCTGGCCGTGCACCCACACACCCTCCCACACGTTTCATTCATTACTGGAAGCAGTGATTTACTCCCTTGCTCCACATTAGCATTGCTGGGGAGAGTGTACAGTCTCTGTGATCCATCATCCTTATCTCTATCGTCCAGTTTAGTTTAATGGCTGTGACTCGTATTGGGGAATTTCATGCCTGTCTGTAGTAATGGTGTACACGGGTGACCTTCGCAGCTCTGCAGATGCAGCCCGGAGGGTTAGGCAGTGAGATCATTACATTCCTAGGAAAACGGGGGGGGGGGGGGGGCCTTTGTGAGGTCACTATATGGTGATGTCGCTTATTAACCCTTTTTTGTAGGGTCTGATTCTTCAGATGGTTATTGCATACAGTAACTTAGCTATTCGGCCACTATGCAATTTTAAGGTGGTTTTGATTTTTTTTAATTTATTTTTTTAAATGTATGTTCCTGCTGAACATGCCTGTGCATCCTAATAAACCATAAAAAAAATGCATTTAAACAAATGCTTTAATTCTCCCCATACATCTACTCCTTGAAAATACAGACGCTTTGGGATGGAGAGGGGATAATAAACCCCAGGTGTGAATGTGTCCCCAATGGGTAATGCAATCAGGCTGCTGGTTGGCTTTCCAGATCCTCCCAGACACGGGGGCAGCCTATGCTAATGAGTTCCTCTGCGGGGGCTTTAAGAAGGGACTGACTCGCGCGCGCACACACACTCACTCAATCAGTCCCTTCTGGAGCTTGAAGGTTGTGCTGTCTGACTCCTCCTAGGAATCTCCCTGCTTCACTGCTGGGTTTATATTGGGAGGAAACGTTTTTAAGGAGTTTATCCCAGGACACGGTTGTACTCACTCCAGGATTTTTTTTTCTTTCCTCGTAGGTTTCTCGGGAACCTGGCAGAATGGGGGTGAAGGGATGGATTTCTGAGAACAGTGCTTCGGAAGAGAACCACATGGACCATCGGGAGAGAGGTAGGGGTACTGGGTCTGTGCAGACACTTCAGCTCTGCTGGTGTTTGTAGGAAATTTGTATAGAGAAGGTAAAACTGTTTTAGAGTAAGAGCAGGGGTAGGTGAAGCTGGCTGGGGAGTAAACCACAGGCACTGTCTGCTGTTGCTCCCTGCGTTAAGCCTACAACATGTGAACTGTTTTAAGGCACAAATTCTAAACTGGCTTAATCTGAGCAGCTTGGTGAAAGTCCAGCAGCTTGGAAGGTTTCTTGATGTTAAATGTGCTTTAGTGATCTCGTGTTTTTTTTTTTTGTTTAAAAAGCCTGTTCTCCCTCTGTGGCTGCTGGATTGATTGGGTGTTTTGATCTGATTAGAATCCTCAGCAGCTTCACAATTTTAGCTTTTTTTGCCTGACAAGTTCAGGAAATTCTCATTTGGGTCCGGTGTTTAATACAGGAAGCGATCTCTTTGCCACATTGGACACTATCCAGCGTTCTGAAGAAGCACGACCTGAAAGCGTGCATGGAGACGGCAGATAAAGAAGCACAAAGAGTTTCATTCGCTGTCATCCGTAAAGAGGCGATGGGTTTATTTCAGTCCCCAGTGATGGAGGGAACAGGAACTGCTTCGAATGGAGATTGGTGCCACATTCATACACCCGTCGACTCGCCTGTGGAGACTATATCCGTTTTCCAGCCTGGTTTATAGCGACGGTCCTGTAGCCACAGTGGAGCAAGCTGACGGGAGATCATGCAAAACTTGAAACGCCTAAAGTACTTTTTAGAAGTACTACTAAAAATAACCACACTGTCAATTTTTTTTTTCGGTTTTGTCAGCTGTCTGAAATGGGCTTCCATTCTGTGAAAATAGAATGTTTTGCCCAGATAAGTCCTTGATATGAGACTAATGGCAAGCCTGATTAGCATTGCCTTTGTCTGGGTACAAAGCGAACAAGACTGTCAAATTTATATCCGTTTCCGTAACTGGCAATCTATTTGGTGAAAACAATTTACAGATAACCTTAGCTTGGTTTCTCCCAGTAAGATCTTGAGTTTGTTTTGCAGTGAAGTTAACTTTTTGATGTGGTGTTTGGGGAGTGGACTGACGTCTCCCCTCTCTCCTCGTTTCATCCTCAGGTCAGCTGGGTCTCGGCTCTGCTGGATCCAGTCTGGATCTTCACGAGAGCAGGCCTCTGAAGGACCGGATGGCGAAGTACCAGGCTGCGGCTGACGCTGTGTCAACTCAGAGTGTAAGGAGCTCACAGGGATGGGGGGAGGTGTCTCCTATTGCATAGCAGTGTCACCCATTCCAGGTTTTACTTCGAGCTTGATTAGCTACAGTGTAAAGATAACAAGCTCAGGTGTGTGATTGCAAACTCTTGGTAAAACCAGGAATGGATCACACTGCTGTGCAATGGGAGTCTTATTTCAATCCCTGCACTTAATCAGCAATAAGAATTTTCCATTCCAGTACGTCTTATCCTATGCAACATAACACCTAGACGAGATGTATTTTAGTATTGTACTGGTTGTGATCACCACCCCACCTTACCCCTAAAGGTTACTACAGTATTGATTTTAACAGGGTCCTGTCCCAACTGGTTCCTGTCAGTTGGAGCAGGCAGTATTGGTTATATTGCAGTTAAAGTGCCTTGGCTAGATTAGCCACACATTCCACGCATACCTGCTCAGCATGGGGCTGTATCTCTTTCCATGCATATTAATGCAGATACTCCTGTATTGCTGTCTGTGGCTCCAGGTACCAATCACAGCACAGCATGGGCGCTCCAGATTCAAAGTGGGCAGCTCAGTGACTCCTGTCATTATGCATATCAACCCATTGCCTTAATTTAATCACTGGGAGCAGTGTAGCTGCCTTTTGTTTGTTTGTTTTGTAGATGCACTGCAGGGAGTACAGCACGTCTCAAATGGCAAATTATGCAAATGTGTTTTTTCGGGTGGACTCTCTCTCTCTCTCTCTCTCTCTCTCTCTCTCTCTCTGAGATTCAAGTGCCCACTGGTTCAGCAGCATAGATTCCTCCAAACCTCATGGAGTTTGGCCCCCTGAAGCACTTTTTTTTTTTTTTTTTTTTTTTTTTGGGGATTCAAAACCATCAATCGCAGAAGTTGTTCCTGGTGCATGTGAACGTTTTGCTGTGTGAGGCTTCGGGGGGCAGTGTTGGGTTTCCAGGAGAGCTTGCATGATTTATAACCCTCTTCTTCCCTTTCCTTCTCTCTGCAGAATGACCTTGCCCCTGCTGACCTGGAAATGAAGCTCCACAAAGTGGAGCAGAAGGAGAACGTGCCACCCTCTCACCTGGAGAGCCCCACCTCCACTGAGGGGTCCCAGGTACTGTGTGGGGGTAGGGGGATCTGAGCACACTAAAACGGATATAGATATATATATATATATATATATATATATATATATACTCCATTCCATAGCAACCCCGTAAGCATCAGTAGAGATGCTGGAAACTTCAGTATTGTGCACCCCCAAATTTACTACAGTTGTGTGCTGTGTAGAAGAACACTGATGGGAGGGAAAGAGTCTCCTAAATGCTTTCCTGAGATCTGTAATGCTCCACTGCGCGTGCTGATTTCGGATTTCATTATTATTTTTTATTTTTTTCTAGGTTCCTGTAACTGAGAACCATCAGCTGTCCAGAACAAGTTCCACTGCCGACAGCACAAGTAAGTGGAGTTTTTATTTATTTTATTTATTAAGCACATAAGAAGTTTGAGAAAAGGCCATTCGGCCCATCAAGGCTCATCCCTTGTTAGCACACCATTCTCCCCTATGGACAGACTCATTTTAAACACAGAATCTATTAACAAGTCTTTTTTCAAATGTTCCCAGTGTTTTAGATCCTGGTTTAGATACATTGCCAGGTCCATGCATTTATAACTCTTAACAAAAGTGCTTCCTCCCTTCTGTTCTAAACTTTTACTCTGCTTCCATTTCTGCCCTCTTGTTCACTGCATGTAGTCTTTTTTTTTTCCGGTTTGTGACCACCCAGATTCTTCTGTTCTCCCCCGTGTCTCTCAGCAGGGAAGGTGGAGAGCGATCCAGAGTCGGGGAATCTGTCTGGATCCGGCACCAAGAGCCCCATGTCTTCAAATCATTTGGACAACTCTGTCTCCAAACCCATCAAGGTGTGCTTCCCTTCATCGCACGCCTGCACATGCACCTCGTGTGTGGGGCGTCTTCTCCCCAGTTGTAATGCAGTTACGATGACACGTTGGTGCTCGTCCACTTCACAGTAGCTGGCTGATATCAAAACATCAATTTGGGTCTTTTTCAGTTTAGACTTAAAATAATCCAATGTTTCAGCCTGTCTCATGGTAACCAGAATACGCCGATGGTACCTGATTTTCTATTTTATTGTGCTGTACTTTCCTTCACACAGCCGTTCTTTCTTTCTTTGGCGTGTGTTCCACCCGGTGCTGTTACTGCTAGACTCGTCCTCAATCCTTCTTTTCTTCACAGTTGTTGTTGTTCATCCTCCTCCTCTCTGCTCCTTGACGTTTCCTCCTCCTGCTTCTCCTCTGCTTTCTCCCTGATCCTGTCTTCTTGTAGCTCTGCAGTGTGAGTATAAGGACGCCTGGCAAGCTGCTGCAGTGAGGGGCACTCCACCCATACAACCCATTCAGTCACTGCTTGTATAATTGTACCATGTTAAGTTGCCTATCGGTGTTGATTTTTTATAATGCATGTGGGTTCCCCCCCCCCACCCCACCCCACCAAAGTTATGGTCGGGCAACTTCTCAAACTCCATAGAGTTCACACAAAGAAATGTCTAAAAATGAAAATAAAAAGTTGTGACCCAAGAGCATACAGTTGTGACCTAGGAAGGGAAACCTACTCTCTAAACTGCATGATCTCACAGCCAGGCTTGTGCAGGTGTCTATGGAGGGTGGGCTAATTGCACAGACTGCAATCACCAGACACCCCCTGGACTCCTATAGGGGTTGTTGGGCATTATTTCAGTACAGGATTTTTTTATGATGCTTAAATGTGTGGAGCAGCATGGCATTTTACCATGTTATGCATTTATCCTGGTTTGCCATGTTTATTAATCTGCTTTACCATCCCTCACAATGCTTACCTATGCTTTTGCATGATTTCACTATGCTTTATTACACTTTGCTGTGCTTTTACTGTAGGGGAAACCCTTTTTTTATAAGGCAGCTGCTGCAGGGAACTAACGCAGGCAGTGTTGATGTTTTCATACAGAAGTTCCAGCTGCCGGCCCGGGAGACGTGCGTGGCGTGCGTGAAGACTGTCTACCCCCTGGAGAAGCTGGTGGCTAATCAGCAGGTCTATCACAGCAGCTGCTTTCGCTGCTCTCACTGCAACAGCAAGCTCAGGTGAGACGCCCTGGCGCTCGCGGGGTTAACCGCCGTCGCAAGACCGGCATTTAAAAGCAGATGCGTAGGTAGTGAACTTGGTACGGTTTTATATATACACAGAGTGGCTGAAAGGGATGTAATGTGTAGAGATAACGATTTCATACAAGCATGTAGAGGAGTCTTTAGTGCTAAGTAACCACTTTTTAAAGTGGTGAATTTGTCAAGGGTGAGTTTTTTTGTGCCTTGTTTAATTGATTCCTATGCTATCCAAACTCTTTCTTTTGGTTTTAAACTATGTGCATAGCTATAATGTGGGTTTCCATTATTGTAGGTAGTGTGGATAGGGGTTTGAGTTTAGCCTTGTTTTTTAATAAGCTGCATCTCTCTTTTTGAACAGTCTGGGTAACTACGCCTCCCTGCATGGCACAGTCTACTGCAAACCTCACTTCAACCAGCTGTTCAAGGCCAAGGGGAACTACGATGAGGGCTTCGGTCACAAGCCCCACAAGGACCTGTGGGCAAGCAAGAGCGAGGGAGAGGAGCACCAGCGACCTGAACTGGCCCCCGCGGACAAACAGCAGTGCCCCCTAGTGGAGGATTCCCCCATCGCCAAGGTCAACGTCCTGGCGGCCACCATCGAATCCAAGAGCTCCACCGCGGGACCTGCTGCGGAGAAACCTCTGGATACCAAGAGGCTGAAAATCACCTGGCCACCCCAGCCACAGGGGGGGAGGGCTGAGGGCCAGGGCGCAGGGGTGGAGGCGGGTACAGCGAGGCCCTTCAAAGCCAAGTGGCCCCCAGAGGATGAGGTCCAGGAGCAGGGCGAGAACCAGGAGCGGAGCGAGCTGCAGAAACTGCGGCGAAGTGCCTCCCTTAAGGAACGCTGCCGCCCCTTCACCGTGGCGCACAGTCCTGTGCGGGCCCCCAGGGAACCGAGAGAGCCGGTTAGAGCAAAGGAAGAGTGGAGGAGGAAGGAGGAGGAGGAGGAGAGAACGGGAGCACAGACCCCAGAACTGAAACAAACCAAACTGGAGTCTCCAGCTGAAAGGGTGCAGGTGGAAGCCAAAGCAGCGCCTCCTGTGGAAGCCACCGGGGACCGCGTGCTGAACGGAGACTCCCCTTCCCCTTCTCCCACCCCCTCCTCGGAGAGCGAGGGCTGCCCGCTCCAGGCAGAGGAGAGCCAGCCGTCGCCCGCCCGCTCTCCTGCAGTAGAGAAGGAGGATCTGAAGCTCTCCACACTGGCCCTGGAGCAGGGGGACCGAACCCCCGAGGTGCTCCCCAGTCACGGCAACCGCAAGTCCCAGGACGTGGGCTTCTGGGAGGGGGACGGGGAGGAGGCGGAGGACCTGTCTGTGGAGGAGCTGATCAAGAGGAATCGATACTATGAGGAGGAGGAAGAGGACTGAGCGGAGACAGCTTTGATGAGAAGATTTTAAATAAACACAAAATTGAATTTCTTTTTGGTGATGGGCTTTTTGTTCACAACCAAGTTATTACATCTCTCTTTCTCCTCTGATTTTTAGTTGTTAACCGCACAGGCTTTTGGAAATATAAAGTTTGTTCTGATTTTCATTGCTAATTAAGAAGCTGCCCTTAATTTTCTTTTGTGTAATGTTTAATTATTTTTTTTTTATATCTTCTGACTAATGAATGCATATTTAATTTTGTTTTACATTTTTTGTTCTGAGTTGGTAATTGTAAATGAGTGGGGTTTGGTACCCAGGCGAATTTAATTTTTATCTTCCATTAATCTGGCTCTCGCTGGAAATGAAATGCACGATACTGATTTTGTTTTGTAACGTCGCATCTTGCATTTCGTTCCGGTAGTGAAATCATGTTCTGCTTTTTTACTTTTTTTTTTTAAAGTTGGGTTTAGCATCTCCAATTAGCAGGGCTATCTTCACTGAACTGGAAACCTGCACTGATGTACTGCGCTAGGACTACGAGGATACAATGCTGGCTATACAATGACTTGAATAGCGTTTTTTAAAGGCTGGAAACGGCACTTTAATAGGCATTCCACTTATTTTTATTTTGTTTGTGTTGTTTTAAATGTACAGTACTCCTTTCTGTGAAAAGTTTGCTTTCGCTAACTGATGATGGCCAAATGGAACAAGAGAAAAAAAAAAACGTAGCGTTTTTTTATAACGGCACTGGTCAATTTTAATCATTCTCCTTGATCCTATCCGCTCTCAAAGGTTTAACTTAATTGTAACAGTTGTGTATAGGGTTGGTGCCAGTTACCTTGTGTTTTTTTTTTTTTTTTTTTGATGGAATTGGAAATTTGATTTTAAATCTGAATCGATCTCATCCCTGGCTGTGTGTGTTCTAGGTCTCCTTCTTGTACAAACCGCTCCAAACGCACAGGCCTGACTGTCTTGACTTCTCTCCTCATGCCTGCACCAGAGCTGGTTCAGAGGCAGCTGCAGAATATTCCTCATCAGCACAGCTGCCCTAATATAAACCACCTGTCCCCACCTTCTAGGGGTCTTGAACAGACCTGTTTGTGTTTTTCGGAGAATCTGTCTGTCCAGAGTAGTATTGGACACCTGGCTAAGACTGACTTTTTCTTTCTTTCTTTCTTTCTTTTTCTTTTTTAATAGAGGTATATAATGTCTGCCTTTTCTTACTGCTTTAGCATTTTAATAAATTTGTTTTTATTCAAAACTGTGTGGATTCGTTTTCTAATTTAAAAAAAGGGGAGGGGGGAAGGGGGAATGGAGAGAAGAGAAACGTATGCAAAGAGAAAACGTTTGATCAATTCAAGGCAGTTTTCAATGCGTTTTGAAATTGCAGCGGGTCAATATGTCATGAACATGACAGAAGTGTAAAATGATCACTGTTTCTGCCTGAACAGGACCAGGTAGCCCATTCACTGCATGCGCCACTCTGTGTGAAGAAGCCTCCCTCCCTTGTCCTAAGGCTAGCGCCACTTCATTTCCAACTCTGTGTCCCCCTGATCCTGGTTTCTGTATCAGTCTTTTGTAAAGTCTTGGGTAGGGTTCACTTTTATCAACCCCTTTTGAGATTTTCAAGACTTCAAACATGTCCCTCATCCATCATTCTTCTAGGATCAACAGATTCTGCGCTTTGAGGCTGTCTTTGTAGCTCTGTCTTTTAAGCCCAGGGATCACTCGAGGGCAGGGGGGTGTTCAATCACAGTGCCGGAGGGCTATTCTGCTTGCGGTTTAACAGGTAAAATGATATCATTAACTACGTCAGGGTCTGGATGGAGGTGTAACTGTTCCAACCCTGTTCTAAATTGTTTAATTGAACCAAAGACCAGGAGTGGAAGTGCCTGCTCTAGATGCTCCTTGCTGGACTGTAGCGGCACTGACCACAGAGAGGCGTCAAAGAGGAGATTAAGGTGTAAATAGCCATCTTTTATTAACATGTATAAACATCTTGGTTATGTACATACACTTTTAAATAGGACAGTGCCTATTGCAATTTCATAAATACAAGAGAGCTGGGACTGGTGGGTTTTTGTTTGGGTGGGGGTGGGGGTGGGGGTGGGGGGGGGGGGGGGGGGTTCCAGAATCTTATGCAGGATGACAGATGCAGACTCATTCGATCAACTTGCTCTCTGCCTCTTTGATTTTTTTTTTATTTAAGAGAAGAAAGCTTTTAGCTGGGACCACACCTTTTAACTCACTCCACACAAACTAAAGAAAGGTTCTTTTTGGGGGAAAACAAAGTTGGTCTTTGTATTTCAAAATCAGATCAAAATTGACATGCAGCTCTGGCCAAAAACTTTGCTTCACCTAGAATTTTAGGATTGAGCCATTTAAAAAAACAAAACAAAACAAAAAAAAAAAACTCTTCCTCTAGAACATTATTTATACATTTTAATTATCATGTAATTGAAGAAACTACAAAATGATATCGCAAAAGCCTACCGGAAGTCAGCATAGTAGTACAGTATTTCATGAAGTATGTGGAAAACTACAAAGCGGTGTGCAATTCAATATGTTAACGTAACATTATTCAGCAGGTTTCATTCAAAAATTTTCACAGCAAAATGAGTTCATTCTAGAGAGTGATGCTCAACTTTTGGCCACAGCTGCACATCCAGGTTATTGTATAAACAAAACATGAATAAACCCACAGATCTATTAATCTTTTCTGTTCTCATCTCAATTTCTGTTACCCACAGTGGGGGTCAGACCTATGACTACTAGCAAACGATTTCAAATCATTATTTTTTTCTTGGTACATTTGCCCTGTAAAATGTAAAGCTTAAAACAAAACATTGAAAAACGAAGCAGGAGTGAAATATTTTCATCCTACGTGTTCAACTTTAGCCGCTGATTTCCAGAAGTGTGCAAAACATTCCGATTATTTATTTCATAAAGAGGGCTGGATGGGACCGAATATCTGTTGCTTGGGGTCAATAAGAAAAAACCAGCTTTGGTATATTTCAGGTTTGGGGATCTTTATGAAGTAAATACCCATACGGTAATGGTTACATTTCGTACTTGAAAAGGGAACAAGCCTCTACTGCAACATATTATTTATAAATTCTACATCAAAAAAGATATCCTGCAAAGGAAACTGATGCATTAATGAGGTCTGCATTCTACTGTAGAGATGAGTGTTCACCGATCCTTTCTTTAATAAGTGAGATTATTTTTTCTTACTGTAAAATGGTGCAAATTTGTTTTCCAGCTCAATCGAAATAAAAGGATATTCAAATCAGTTTAATAACCCTTTCAGTCCTGAATTATTTTTGTCGTGTCAAAGTTATACAATTAAAAAAGAACCCCTTTATTCAATAAAAACAGGACAAGTATATTTCTCACATATATTTCTACACGACCTCAGACTGGGACCTAGGATTGCGGTGAGGTTCCAACGTGATTTCAGACGGCACGAAGATAACCTGGACTGGATGAGCCAGGACTGAAAGAATATTCAAAACATGAAAAATCTCTTTGTTGCAGCTCTAAGTTTTACACACACCTGCTCATCACTGGCATTCAGAGGAAGATATTTATCTTCCTAATGCAGGCATCTCTCTCCTTGCTTCGTGGTAATCTTGGACTTGCCTATTAAAGGTACAGCTGGTTTGGAGGGGGTCTTTAAAACCAGACACAAACCTTGCAATACTGTACATGAAACAAAACAAAAAATGATATATATAAAAATATAAGTGTAAACCGTTTGAACCGTGAGCAGCCACGTGGAGGAGAGGAGAGCAGGGGATGGAAGTTTGCCAGACTTTAGACGAGTTTCAAGTGTTGAATTGATTACAGTACTGCCCCACCGCCCTCCCAAAACATCTCAGATGCGTTTTAGCAGCCACAGCGTCATCATTAAATTAAATTTCTAATAGTTGTAGCATCACGAGCCTGCGACTCCTACCTTTAACACACACACACACACAGGTAGGAATCTACACAGGCGTTTGTAGAGATTTGCATGTCTGACCATGCTTACAAAACCCTCCCCCTCATTCTCTCCATCAGAAGGTAAACTTTGCATATGACCCACAGCCAGGCACGATGGATTGAAAGTGCCGCGGTGTGGAAAGCAAGCTGAATACATCTCCTCATTGTAAACATCTACTGTATGTGGACTGGAAGGTGTTTGAACGTTTAAAAACGGTTTAAATAAAATAAAAATCCTAAAAACTGCAGTGTTTCTACTCGACGTTCAACCGAAGATGTGAGGATCCAGCGTTGTTTTTTTTATTTTTTTATAGTATCTTGCAGCTTTGTGAAAACGCTGGAATTGAGCATGGTTATCATTTGAAATGAAATTCAAAAGCTGAACTAAACGAACCTTTTTCATAGAAAATGTGCCCGATAGTTTGAACAACGCCGGTTTAAATCTACTGTATTTACAGCCCTCTTTTGTGCAGACTGGAAGTTAGGGTATTTCTACAATATATATTTTAAATATACAGGAGGGTTTTTGTAATGTCGCTTCACACAACCGCTGTGAAAAACAAACCATTCTGAATTGAGACCCTTTTTTTTTTTTTTTGCTTGTAAAAGGGTGGCGCCCGTATTAAATCCGTCAATGCAGCCGTGCACAACTACGGTCAGGGTTCCTGTCCCATGCAGGACCTACATTAGTTAACTGACTCTTCAGGTACGTGATTTAGGTCCTGGCTGGAATGGAATCTAAGGCACAGTTGTGCTCCACTGGGTCAATGCATTGCTGTTTGTTGCACTACAGCACCCTCTGTGACCCACAGTGGTAGTGCAAGCAGCTGCTTCCCATAGTTTTTTTTTTTCACAGGCAGCAGTGCAAAGTAGCCAAGTGATTATTTCTGCCCTCCTACAGTATAACATTATATATGTATATGCATACAGCTTTATATTTGTCAGTGTTTTTTTTTTAAATTTTTTCTATTCTGACCTTTAGCACTATATTTTATTAGACTATTTGTAAAATATATTTTCAAGATTAAAAAAATTATGTAGAGTGAGATTTTAAATATTGATTGGACTCTAGCTATAGGGAGCACACTGGAAAAATGACACAGTCACCCCAGAACTCATTCATTTGTACATTCTCCGCTGTGACTATCTATGTCAATTTTTGGTAGGGCTCCTCCCTTGTCTCATCAGTTTTAATTGAATTTCTACACTCACTCGCACAGGGCAGCATTATTTGAAATGCTGAAACCTACAATGCATTGGAACTGGTAACTGCACAGCTGTACAGCACACTGCTGGCTATTTTTGTTTTTACAAATTAAATCTAATGTTAAAACAAGCTACCCGTTTGAGGAATCGATTCTATAAACCAGTTTCTTGCTGGAATTTTTTTTTTAAAACGGGATTCAAGTGCACACAGATTCTGAAGCATTGGTTCCTACCGCACGCCACCGAATTTGGCGACTAAAAACTGCATGTCGGTTTTATAGAAGACTATTGAAGAAGGCTTGATTGCTTGTGCTGGGAAACCCTTCACATAGTTAAATGATTAAATCCCATATTCTAGGTCCCTCCACCAAACCTACCAAGTAGTACTGAACTATAAAACTGAAAAACCCCATCACTCATCCATTGACATGAACGCAGAGAGAGAGAGAGAGAGAGAGAGAGAGAGAGAGAGAGAGAGAGAGAAGGGGGTCGACGCCTCAGTGTGGTCATGGATTGCTCTGCAGACTGGCGGTGGTTTTACAGCCTCGTCTCAGATGCTGTTGTGTTGTTTGTAGACTCTGCTGCTCTTATTTCGTCTTCCCCAGTCTTGTGCGCGTCGCTCCGCTCAAGCACTGAGGTGTTCAGATCTCACCCGCCGAGTAAGAAAAATGTGGGTGCCTGATTACCCTGTTGCTTTTACACAGTCACGGGTCAAAGTTTGGCCAGGCTAGTCCTGGGGAAAGTGTCAATCTCTCAGCTGCGTTGGCCATCGCTGTTATTTTTTCTCAGTCCTGTTGCAGAGGAGTTCAGTGAAAGGACAGCAGCATCAGCAACGTGTCAGCCGCTAGGCATCAGTGCTGCCACAGCCTTGCTCGGTGGTAGTGGAGGGGACCAGCAATGTCTGTCCCAGCGGCTGGCCATGATTTTATTCTTCAGCCTCTGTCTGTCTGAATGACATATTGAAATGGCTGGTTTCACTGGTTAGCAATAATCTTGGACAACCCAATGGCAGCATTCGGTTAGAGCTAAGTGGGGTCTTTGAAGCCAGCCTGAAATATTGAATACATTCCTATCACAGAGCCTGGCTGGGTTGCTGCAGAGGGGAGTTAGTGAGTGAGAGTCCGAGCCTGGCTGGGTTGCTGTAGAGGGGAGTTAGTGAGTGAGAGTCCGAGCCTGGCTGGGTTGCTGTAGAGGGGAGTTAGTGAGTGAGAGTCCGAGCCTGGCTGGGTTGCTGTAGAGGGGAGTGAGTGAGTGAGAGTCCGAGCCTGGCTGGGTTGCTGTAGAGGGGAGAGAGAGTGAGTGAGAGTCCGAGTCTGGCTGGGTTGCTGTAGAGGGGAGTGACGGAGTCCGATCCGAGCTTAGCCACTCAAGGGATGCAGGTCCACTCCAACCTTTTCCCCGCTGCTCATCATCCCGATGGTGGGGTAAAACCCTCCGGTCGGGACCACAGCCTCCCTCTTCCCAATGATCTTCCCATTCCGTGTGAAAAACACCTGGTAAAATGGGAGGAGAAAGAGAGAGGTTAGTGAATGAAAAGAGCGGGCCATTGAATGCTTGCAGAAAATAAGAAATAAATTAGATTTATTAACAGCCCGCGAGTGGGTGGTTTTGACGGGAGTTTCTTTGCTTGTTTTTGATAAGTTTGGGTACAGTCGGTCTGACTACACATTTCGGGAATCTGTTGCTTTTACAGTAACTCGCCACTAGATGGCACAATGGGACGCCTATCAGAAGAACTGATCTGTGTTTGTAGGAGAAAGTGCAACTTTTTTTTTTTCAAAACAATGACATCTGAAAAGTCAGACAGTTGCGCTAACTTTTGTTTGAACCTGTTCTCGATAATCAGTGGAGCTGTGGAAAACATGCGGTTAGCACATACTTTATTTTAAATCAACAGTTCAATATGTCTTCAATTAAAAACAAAAAACGTAGGTTCCTAAACTGTGCATTGTGTATGTTTACAGTCAGTCCAATGACATCAGTGGAAACGGTATCTTAGTTACACTGGTTAGTTAGACTAACGGCAAGCCCAAGCTATCTGTGGTGATGGATGGAATGGGTTTGTCCTAATCCACAGAGGTTTGATCAAAAAATGTTTTGGGGCTTCTCTGACATTAAAAGACAGTAACGTAATGGAACATTCCGCTTTTATGGAACAGCCCACCCAAGCATTCCATTAGGAGACAAGATTCTGTCTTCTTTTCTTTTGAACTTAAATTTAGCAACGGGGCCATTTAGCCCATCACAGTGTCTCCGATTCCTAGTAGATGATTAAAACTTTAATCTTGAAAACAATCAAGTCGGGTCCCAGTGATTCAGCATCATTTACACGGAAAGGGAATCCATTCTCTGCCCCCAATCTCTCTGTTTAAAGAAGAGTTCCCTACTTGAAATCTGTCTCCACTTAATTTCCAAACATGTGTCCTGGTTTTCTGTGCTCTCCCCCCCCCCCCCCCCCCCAACGTCTCCCACGAAAGATTTACAGGTCGAAACGTTTGTCATATTGAGTTCCAGGAAGTTCGTTTCAGAATTTCTAAATGTGCCACTAAAAATCGAGAGTTTTATGGATCATCCACTGTACATCGCTGGCTTTTACAACGACAATGAGAAAATAAGTGTGCAGTCATAAAGACAACGGTATCTGTCTGTCTCAAAGACTGAAATTAGTTTGGGCTCACATACTTGAAATCACTTTATGATGTGGACTCCCTCCCCAAATTGTAAAAGGAGGACCAGTTAATGGGTGATCAGCTCTTGTCGGTTTTGAAGGCTCTGTTCTTTACCATGACTTTCTTGCCATCGTGCTGCTGCTCCATCTCTTCTCCCTCCTCCTCCTCCTCTTCCTCCTCCTCCTCCGCGTCCGCGTCGTTCAGGTACAGCACGTTCTGCACTCGCCTCTGCTTCGGCTTCACCTCCATGGAGTTCAGGCAGTCATCGCTGTCTTCTGGGGAAGCACAGAGAGACACAAGGACACACAGAGAGGTAAAGATACACTGGCTCTGAAAGAACCCACTTCACGGCACGCTCAGTCCTGCTCACCCTGAGCAGCTCCGAGCTGCAGAGAGGATTTCATCGGTGATCCGAGTGAGAGGAAAAACTCTCGCTCTGAGCCGCTCAGTTATTTAACACACCAACTGTGAGCGTTCCTAGGTATTGTGCTGAGTTACTCCTGGGTAGAGCTGATTATTCCATTATTAGTGTTGGGACAAACATTTTTAAAAAAAAAGCAAAAAATGATCATGTTCGCATTCATTCGTTTTAAAGATAACACGGGCAAGAAAGCAAGGCAATAACGAGTTAGGAAATAAATAACACGCATTCTACTGTGCAGATCAGATTTGTGTCCCTTCTCTAAGAGATTTGATGCCATACTTGGACAGATTTTTCTTCCTCTTCTGTAATATAGTGCTGCACTATCCGATTACTCGGATCAAGCTCTTCACAGGTGAAGGCGATTGGTGTTGAACCGAATTTACCATTCCAGGTGAAGAAAGTGAAGAGACAGCTGCTTGGGTTTGTGTGGATCGCTTTTCTCCACAGAGTCTAAAGAAAAGCAGCGATCAGCAGAAAGCCAAGCTGCTGTTTTTTTGACTCGTTCTCACTTGGAATGGTAAAAAAATCAGCCCAGACAACACCAACGACCCTCACCTGATTTGTCAGCACCTGATTTCTGTGGAGCTCAAAATCAGACTGAATCGGTTCCGCTACTCCTGGAGTTAAAACACCACAGCGCTCTCGTTCTGTATTCTGTGTGTATGACGCATGGAAGAGAATGTACCACTGTCATCTGGGAAAACGCACACAGAAGCGATGATTAAAATTAGACTGCAGTGGGATGGAGAGGTGGTCTTACCTTCGCTGTCCAGGATGTAGTCCCGGGGGAACATGATCCCGCAGCCCATGATGTCCCCTTCAAAGCAGCGTGGCCCGAAGGGGTCCCCCACCCCGCTGCCGTGGAAGATCTTCCCATCGTCTGGGGAGGGACAGACCCCAGCGTCAGAGCAGACACACAGTGTATGCAATCATGCCCGAGTGTTTCTGGGTTCTGCTTCCCCAGGATCGAGCTGATAATTTTTCTCAGTATCTGGCTTTTAAGCTTGTCAGGAGAATCCTAAGTACTGGGTCAGGTGGGGGAGCCGACAGAGTTGCCATAGTGTCACATGATTTGAATTGAATGAGGGAGGCTTTCAAATGATGGCAAGCTGAAAGCCAGGTAAAAGCAGAATTTCAATTTAAAAAAAAAATGAAACAGAATCACTCAGACTGGCCAATGCATTCTACAGTGGGGAAGATGCTGGCAAGCTAAGCATTCAAAGCTACATACACTTTGACAGTAAAAAACTGCCTGTTTATCAGACTCAATATATATATATTTTTTTTTCCATGTGGCTGATCCCTCATTGCTGTTTTGCCCTTGGGTTTACCATGCTGTGCAGTTGTTTTGCGGTTTCGTGATTTCAACTTATCCCACCCTGCTAATATCCAAATGCACCTGCTGGCACCTTTCGCTACCACTCCAAAAAAGCACTTACATTACGAAAAAAAAAACAAAAAAAAAAAACACATTCAAAACAGCATCACTAAAAAACAAGCAAACAAAGCAAACCGCAGGCTTCCATCATTCGAGGCTGACTATAAATATTTTCCTGGTCGTCCTTGGCAACCAGGGGGGGGACGACACTGTTTAAACAATCACTATCTAAAATTAAACAAAGTGGGTGGGTGTCACTTTTATCTCTTCCTTCCTCCAGGGGTTGAGAAGAGGGTTCTACCGCGAACAAATCGGTGTGAGGACAAATCATCAGGAACAACCAAAACCTTCGAACAACCTCTGCCAGCGAGATTCTCTCCTCACTAAGCCGTTTCGTTTTGCTTTTCCAGGGCAATGCCAAATTTAACCTGCCGCCACCACACTATAAATTAGCTTTCTTCTTTATTAGAATCCCCACGTCCTGACCCCATGTGGAGAGCTCTAGACTGGAAATGCAAGGCTCAGCATGGGGGGACCCAGGGATCTGCTGCACAGGTAGGATGGAAGTGAATTTATAGCGTGATGGCGGCAGGATAAACAGATCAAAGTGAAAACAAAATCTGGAACTCTTTAGTACAACGGTTGTGACAACGTGGAAGCAATTCACTTAAAAAAAAAAAAAAAAAAAAAAAAAAGGAGTGCTAAATAATGCTAGCAAATTAGTCCAACGCTGCGGATTGCAGCTGGAAAATTTGAAACACAACATGCAGCAGCAGTATCTTTTCACCTGTAAAATTGTCTTTGAGATACAGCTGTGTATTCCAAATTATTGAACGCAAGAAAGAAGATTTTCAACCAAACAAAAAGGGGTGGAGGTGCTAATGATTATTCAGTTGCTGCTAAACTGAATTTGAAAGCCTTGATTACCCCTTTAAGATAGTTCAGAGAGCCAGGATGCTTCTTGATACTACTACTACTACTAATAATTATAGTAATAATATTAATAATAATATTAATAATAACAACAACAACAACAAGCAGAGAGATGTGTTCTTGCTCTGTCTGTTCGGTGGGTGAACCCACGTGTCAAAGCAGTCTCTAAATCAGATAGGCGAATAAAACGCATCACACTCTGAACAAGACCGCAGTCTTAACACACAAACACTGAACAAGACCGCAGTCTTAACACAGCCTCTGAACAAGACCGCAGTCTTAACATAGCCTCTGAACAAGACCGCAGTCTTCACACAGCCTCTGAACAAGACCGCAGTCTTCACACAGCCTCTGAACAAGACCGCAGTCTTCACACAGCCTCTGAACAAGACCGCAGTCTTAACACAGCCTCTGAACAAGACCGCAGTCTTAACACAGCCTCTGAACAAGACCGCAGTCTTAACACAGCCTCTGAACAAGACCGCAGTCTTAACACAGCCTCTGAACAAGACCGCAGTCTTAACACACACACTCTGGCAGGTCCAGTAAGAAAAAAAAATCACATCTCGGTTCCTACAAGTCTGATTCCACAGCTTTACATTTTTTTTTTTTTTTTTTTAATTAAAAAAAAACCAAAAAAAAAAACAACATAAGGGCTGGACAAAAAAAAATTAGAAAAACCTGCCCTAACACTGCCAAAAGCGTACAGCTTTACAAATCGACGCCAGGACGATGATTCTGCAAACGCGTTCTGTTGGGATATGTCACCATTCCTCAGTGATTATCAGCCTCTTGTTCAATCAAGGAAGTTCAATTCTGTTTCTGACAAATTGGCAAGATTAATGTATGAATTGTGATTATAATGATGAATCATTAAACCCACAGCGTTTTGACCTTGTCATGTTTTTAGATAAAACAGACTGCTTTTGTAGTCTGGGCCAGGCCAGTTCATTAATACTTAATCTTCTAAGAGGGACCATTGTCTACAGAGCTGCCATGTGTTCAAACGCAACACGACGCAGCTTGTACAATATGACCACAGATAATACTATCTTAGACACAAACACCTGAATAGCCACCTTTCTGCAATAACTAGATGGGCCTCAAAACGCTTTACTTTTTAAAATCTGTGACGAGAGGATTGCCTACAGGAAGAGAAAGGATCAAAACACCTCGTCTGCAGAAGCACCGATCCCGTTAAGCTTTTGACGACCATCTGGGAAAAAAAGATTACAGGCACCGACAAAATTAATTTTTTTCATTGCAATAAACGACCAAGGCACTAATAAGTGATATTATCAATATAAATCAATTATTAGAGATGCAACAACGAAGCAAATACTCACTCTGGTGCACTATTTGCAGCCTCGCGTATACTGTAAAGCCATAAATATTGGTGAGCCTTTTATTATACGTTTTTTGCATATGAAAAAAAATAAAAAACGCGAAACATTTTTGGCACGAATATCAAATTCCACTAACAATACGTGCTTTGTATATTTTTTATTGGTGTGATTCGCCAAATATTTTGGTCAAAAGTATTTATGGATTTACAGTATGTAACACAGCCTCACGGCTGAGGTTCGTTTTGCCCGTTTTTGTCAATTCCCTAACTAAATACTGGACGGCTGAGCAAAAAGGTTCACACAGCTTCCTTTACCGACCGCGCAGGTCTCTGCGACAGCCTCTCTCTTCACACAGACAGCCCAGAACAACCATTTTCTTTAATTCTTTTCTTTATAAAATTACTTTCTCTGTATAATATCATGCTCCTGGTTCCCGTCGTATCTCCTCAGCGGTATCTGAAGGCGTCTTGCTTTTGAATGACAAAGTGTTCTCAATGCACTGCTGCTGGTTAACCGTCCAGCATTCAATTAGAAAGTTGCTTGGGGATTGCATTACTATTAGGTCATTGTAAACATCTCCTAACATGTTGCATCCTGGTTCATATTGTACTTTAGTAGTATTATTATTTGCACTTACTGTAAACTACACTGTGTTTCAATATGAAGCTTGCATTGTAACCCTGTACTGCCCTGTAACACCTGGAAGTCGCCTTGGATAAAGGCGTCTGGCCAAATAAATAAATACTAATTATTACTGCTCTGTTCTTTTTAACTTTTGTTTTAGAAGGTTTCACTCCAAGCTATGTTCCTTAGCTGCTGGGATCACACACACTAAGGAGTCGTATCAGATTGTAAGGAAGAATCACATTATAATGTGTTTGACGGTTGATGGTCTTGAAGGGAGGCAGGATATTTGTTCAGCGCAGATAAAAGAATGAATAACACAGGCTGCGAGCGAAATTCCTTCATTTAAAATAAATAAATACATCTCCTAACCTTTGCTTTACCCGCCCAGCGGCAACAGAGACCACTAGCTGGTAGGATCGATGTCAGATCAAGATACTGTACAGCCGGGCTCCATATACAGTAAACGTTTGAGACCTGCAAGCCAGCGAGCAAACAAAAAGATCTTGTCTGTTTATCCAAGTGTAGAGTGAAGCAAAAATAGCAACCGCCCACCACCATCAATAAAAACAGATTGGGAGAGATTAAGGGGGCTGTAGTGGCCCGTGAAGGAAACGCTAAATAAAACACGTTGAAAAAAAAAAAAGATGTTCGCGTATTCTTTGTTATGAAGTGTGCAGGGTGGTTGTCAGACTGAACCTATCAACAGTACCTGCGTTCTGTTCTGCTTGCATCTCCATGCCTCATCTATGCTTTCATTGTTTCTGTTGTGTGTTGACAGATTGATTGACAGATTGACTGATTGATTGATGGTGTCACAAGCCTCTGCAGCCGTCCTCTTCCCCACTGTCCGCTACCTGTCTAAACAACGTAATGGGGAAACACTGTTTCAGTTTTGACAGGGTGCTCACCCGCGTGGTAGGCCACTGATCCTCTGCTCCAGCCGGGGTGTCGGTTTTTTGGGTAATCCTAAAAAAAAAAAAAAACAAAGAACAAAGAAATGCATCATTAACTGACTGTCAGTGAAAACGGTTTACGCTTCTCCACACAGTACAGCATCTAGAAATAAAGCACAGTAAACTTGTTCGGTTTACAGTTTTATGTGTCAGACAGTGCTTTGAGCTTGTCTGGAGAATAATAAGTGCCAGGACTGAACAGCCTACCTAATTCTATACAAATCTGCCAGCCCCAACTACTCTCTCTGTCTATATGAAGGAGCAGGTGGAGCTGACAGCGTTGAAAAGTCGCTTTTTTCACACTATTTAAAATAGAATGAATTAGGCTTTTCAGTACCGGTACTTCGGGTTCTCTGGACAAGCTCAAAGCAGGTTCAAAGCCTGGCAAAGGCAGATTTAGAGAAACTCGACATAAGAGCAACACAACCCAGAAGCACTCCATAAAACTGTAAGCGAAATACAAACGGGTTTATTCTTTACAGTTCAGATCTTTACGAAATCCGACACCCCTGCATTGGTGTGTTAACAGTTTTGAGTCGCTGAACAGCGTCTAAAACGTTTCACAAGCCTCTGCTGCTGATGCCACGTAGCAGCGAATACATTAAACAAAATAAAAAAAATAAAAAAATAATAATAATGTTTCGTGCCAAATAAAATACACAAGTGGCCAACATCTGATAGCACAGGAGATGACTCAATGGCAATTATCAGAAATGTGTTTTGTTATCCTGTGCCTCACTGTCGTCATCTTCTTCAGTATTCTTGTGTGAAGAGGACTGTGTTCTTTATTTAAACTGGATGAGGAGGACGAGGAGGAGGAGGAGGAGGAGGAGGTGGAGGAAGGCTTCATGCTATCATTTTAATTAAACGTGCTCATTGTTTTATTACTGCATTGAATGCAAGACGCTGAACAAAATTTATACTTTATAAAATCACAACTAACTCTATACGATATTTACACAGGATTAGGGTTAATGTGGCTTTTGATTGAAATCCGTCCTGTGATCCAAAAGCATGCAAAAACGTGTCATATTATTCCAGATCCAGTATCGGGCAGGTTAATCACACCTAAAGGTAAACAGGTTCCTAAAACAAAGTCCCGTTACACTGAAACGCACACCTACTCGAGACAAACTGCTCGAGTTCAATAAGGGTTTCAAGGCATCTTTAAAGAGTATTGGACTGGTTTACATTCCTGCAACCAGTCCTGCTTTGAACTACCGTTGCAGGAATTCTGTTTACAAAAGACGACAGTCAAAAATGTTTCCTATGGAAGCTGTTTCACCTTCAATGGAATTACCGTCGGGTACATTTGCAGAATACTCCTGCATTCTTGTTTCCTCCCCATGTATTTCGATTTCTATGTAGACCCACTGGTGCAATTTTGCTCATTTTAATGTTTTTATTATTATTATTATTATTATTATTATTATTATTATTAATTGTGTAGAAGATGCTTTTATCCAAAGCGACTTACATAAATTAAACAAATATAAAAAGTATATATATAATAAAAAAAGTTACAGATAGAAGGTTTCCTAAATTGCTTCCATTTTTTAAAACACGCGCAATTTTTAAACAAGATCACCTTTCATATTTATCACGTCCCATAATGCTCAACAACACACTGAAGACTGAAGACGTTTCAAGATGCTTTCCAAGTTTTTAAAAAAGTGTGTTCATTTTAAGGTCATTTTTCCTACAAGTGCGTCTGCACAGGATTCGATGCACATTCGAAAAATATCTGGTCCCCTCCCCCAGTTCTGTACTGCTCTTAAAGTATTGTTTGGTTGTTCATTTTCTCAACTTCCATTAAGATTTTAAGAGACACTCAAGTCCCCCTTTTTTTTGTTCTCTGCTAAATAAAAAAAAATCCTGTTCCCTCAGCCTATTCTCATAGCTCCTTCCTTTTAAGTCTCTGCAGCTCTAAAAAGCTGGGCTGTGCCCCATGTGATGTTTGCTGAGAACACCAGACACTACAAAAGAATCCATGTTGTACGAACAGTGCGGCAGTATCCAATGGCCCCTGGCTGTGTTTATAGATATATATATTTATATATAAAACTGCTATCTGCTATCTGGCAGCATGCATCGACACCCCTTACAGCAGAAGAGTCAACACTACTCAGAGCAGCGCTGGCACAGAACAGGGGTAGATCCATATCAAAGGTATAAATCAATGCTCCTGCTTTGTAAAGCCGTCCCCAGTCGCTAGCTCTGCCTGGGGCTGCGCAGATTTGTGCAGTCCCTTTGGGAGCTGAAGATGCGTTTTGTGACGACTGCCCTGTAGAACAAACCCATAGTTTTATTTTTTATGTCCATCTGCAAGTCGAACTTACATTTATGCAGATGAAAATCACTTATGAAATTGTGATGAAACTTGGTATTAATATTATTTAGTTATTGGGAGTTGTCCGATGAGGGGGACATACAGCGATCTGTACAACGGGTCTGTCTGTAGGTCACATTTTTACATGTATCTTGAAAACACAATCGGTTGTTCTGCATACTGTAAAGCATTCTTTAATAAACACTGTTCCATGATACGAAGACCTCATTTGTTTGCCATCCAGTTCTTGAACCCCACTTACACAATGTTCATGAAGCTATCTTTTCTTATTTCTTACTCTATACTAGTACATACTGTTGATGTTCACCACGGTCACCAATTCGTTTTTTTTATTTTTTTACAGCAATGAGATTGCTTGAATGTTTGTATATTCTTTTTTTAAAATTTGTATCATCAATATTAATAATAAAAAAAACACAAACAGGCAGGCTAGCAAGAACACTCATTTTTTCCATTCATGCGAAGAATCGACAAGCCTCCCCCGCATCCCCCCCCCCCCCCCCCCCAAAAAAAACAAAACACAACAAATTAACAAAATATTTGTAGGACTAATTGGAATCCGGCATTTATTTCCAAAGAATGCAACAACATGCTGTTTCTATTTAACATCAGCACACATGGCGTATGAGGTCTGCAGCGCGTCTAGCACCAGATCCTATCTGTTCAGTTTCCATTCATAGCAGCTAACCAGGGACAGTGGAAGAAATGCACACTGCAATAAGTAACATACTGTACATTCTCCCCTGTCAAATATACAACTTGCACGTTTCCTGTGGCAGTACCATGACAATGCAGGACAAACAAAAGCAGCACTGACTACATCGTTTTGGAAATTTCCAATCAACTGCACACGCTTTTAAAAGCCTACACAATATCTAACCAGGACTTTTTAAAAAAAAATATTTTTCTGCAACTTCCAATTCAATCCTGTGTTTAAAAATGCAAGGTGGTCCACCGCATATGTAGCTTAACATGCATTTCAGATCTAAGTATCTGTCAGCTTTGTCACTCCTCAAGGTAAATAGCGTCACAAAACAAAAGTAATGTTGCACTCGGTTTGTCAAAAACCAGATCTTGAGATAACACGCCCTTCCTTCAATTTAATAACATTTCACAGCACAGGGATGAAAAGAAGACTCGTATTGCATGGCAGTTTCACCCATTTCAGGTTTAAAACACAAGCTTAAAATGAGCCGCTAGTTTGTATAGGTAACAAGCTCAGGGTGAGTTTTATTAAACTCAGTGAAACCAGGAATGGATCAAACTGCTATGCAATGTCTTATTTCCATCCCTGCTTCATTAACTAATTCACTTTTTATTTCCTGCATCCATGGTTTTAAAGAACAAGAATGCAGACACAGTACGTGGAAAGGCATCTTGCAAGAACTGTGTGAGAAGTATCTAGGTGTGTGTTTGTTAATGCCATTGACTGGCCAAAGCCAGTTTAATTCAGAAGTAAAGAAATAAAAAAACAGATCAGCCAAGCGGATTTCTGCAAACATGCACGGGGAAACAGGTTTGCTAACAGAAGCGCTTTGTAAAACTGGGTCTTTAAAGGGTTAACGCTGACCCCGACATGAACTTCTCTGCTCTGTGTTTACCGCAGCGTCGGGAAACCACCTCACACAGCAGCTTCCTACTTATTCTGGCTTACGCACAGGCCTTTCATGTGAGCTTCAGGTGGAAGGAAAGAGGTCAGGAAATTCCGGAGTTGATTTTGACTTCGCTCACAACGTCTCTTTGCGTTACTTGGTGCTCCAGTGGTTAGAGAAAGGGGCTTGTTACCAGGAGCTTCCCAGTTCAATCCCAGCTCAGCTACTGACTCACCGTGTGTGTGTGACCCTGAGCAAGTCACTTAACCTCCTTGTGCTCCGTCCGTCGGTCCTATTGGAAGTGACTCTGCAGCAGTAGTTGTGATGCATAATTCACGCCCTAGCCTCTGGAAGTTACTTTGGATAAAAGCGTCTGCTAAATGACCAATTAATAATAATAATAATAATAATAATAATAATAATAATATTGCAAACAAAGCTGCTGATAATGTTAACAGACACACACACACCACCCAGGGCTTTTTGTGGTCAGCTTCAAGCAGTCAAATGTATTAAACTTTTGTATGTTGCTAAAGTTTCAGATCGTAAAGAATATCAAAAGGACTTGAACACCCCCTCTCAATGACGAATGCCCTCCTGGAGTAGCCATCATTATTAGCTATTGCTAAGGGAGTTGGTTGCTGCACTGTACACTATATATAACCCATGCTGCCAGCATGCTGTGCCCCTGGACTAGTACCTCTGCCAGCCACCCTGTAGTTGCAAAACACTTTACCGGTCGTTGGGTTGTTTTGGATTATAAACACGGACCGAAGTGATTAAGCTCCCAATTAAAATACTTGTTGAATTAGTGGTTTGTGTGTCCCGCGAGTGGAAATAACTACTCACTACCAAGGCTGCTAAACACAAACAAACCGCTTTGAATTGTCGGGAGCCAAATGTAGGTTTTAAGCAGGTACCTTTTGAAGATGTTTCATAACAGAAACTAGATTACATGCACGCAAATATTCACGCGAGAATGAATTTATTATTATTATTTTTAAGTCTGTACTTGCAGAACTTTGAAGTCATTTAAATATTTAGCTGCCGAGCAGCAATTGTCATCCACAACTATTAAACGCTGTATATGCCTAGAAAATGCAGCGAGTATAATGTGTCCAATCATATGCAGTATATTCAGTTTATATGGATTTTATATTCTATGCATGTACGGTGCATGCTCAGTATGTAGAATAATAACTGCACTTAAAAATGCATGGAAACAATGCCTCTATTTAAAAAAATTAAACATCTGTATTAAAACAAGTCCATTTATTAATGTGTTGATTTAAATTAAATTTCCTCTCATCCTTTCCTTTCATTTTAGCGTCCCGGACGAGAGGGAAATTATTATTATTATTTATTTCTTAGCAGACGCCCTTATCCAGGGCGACTTACAATTGTTACAAGATATCACATTATTTTTACATACAATTCCCCATTTAAAGTTGGGTTTTTACTGGAGCAATCTAGGTAAAGTACCTTGCTCAAGGGTACAGCAGCAGTGTCCCCCCACCTGGGATTGAACCCACGACCCTCCGGTCAAGAGTCCAGAGCCCTAACCACTACTCCACACTGCTGCCCGTAATGTGCTTCCAAATTAGCTCAATTCGGAAGTTAATTGTCATTAATTGGCACTCACGTCGTAAAAGTGAAGGAAGGACAACTATTTTTTATTGTTTTGAAGTCAACACATCAATGGAAGGATTTATTTAATACCTGCCGATAAATACTCCGCGAAGGCAGCTCCGAGTACGAGTATCTGTGCACCTCTACAAACAAGCCGACTGAGGAAACATCGCGAGTCGATTCAGAACGGCTGAAACCAGCCGTGTCAAACTCCGCTCCTGGAGGGCCGCGGTGTCTTCTGGCTTTCGTTTTCTAATTATTTGATTAACTGGACACACTTAACACTTCTCTCCAGGCCTCAAAATGTTTACAAAAATCGGTAGTATACCTTGAATGAAGTGCACTTTTAAAATCAACTGTAAAAGACCTTGAAAGAAATATGAAATATGTCCAACAGAACAAACAATAAGATCAATGAAGTTAATCGAGAGCTTAAGTTGGAATGAAAACCAGACGACCCTGCGGCCCTCGAGGACCGGAGTCTGACCCCCCCGGTTTAAACCCTTGCCCTGTATCCATGGCGACAGTGTCTTTATAAACTGCAGCCCGCGCTCACAACTCACCCTCCTGGCCAGTCCCAGAGCAATGTAGCACTTCTCTCCCGCATCCATGATCTCCACCTCGAAGTAGTGGCACCTAGTGCTGAGAGGATGGCGCGCTAGTGCCAGTCCCACGTCCAGGATACTCTTCCCTTTGCCCACGTATTCCAGTAGCTAAAAAAAAAAAAAAAAGAAAGAAATAAAGGTCACATGCATTTAAAGACATTCGCATGTCAAGACTGGGGAGCCATAAGACCCCCCCCTTTTGCGTGGCAATCGTAGGTTTCACTGCAAGGTGAATTTGTAAATGTACTGGAAAAGGTAGCTGGTGAGCGTTTAAATTAGTAAAGTGGGATGGCTGAAACTGCACGCGTTGAGAATATCAAGGAAGATTTTTGTTCTCCTTTCATTTGTGATCTAAACAGCATTTAAAAACTAATTGTTTTTTTGTTAATCCATTTTCTAACGTTTTATTTTCATGAGCTAATACTATCCCTTTTATTTTGAGTGTGTGCGTGTCTGTGTGTGTGTTGCATGAACTCGGAAACATTCAGCAGACTCTAGTTGGTTGAGAGGCTTGATGAAATGTGAATACATCACTAACGAGATGAAGATGTCATCCCTGTTGACAGGGCACGCTTACTGCTCAACGACAGTGTGAGCCGCCCGTCTATAAAATCACCCGAGTCCCTCAATTCGCTGCTCCTTCAATCCACAAGCCTTCTGCTAACAGAGCCAACTCAAACCAAAAGATTCAATTAGGCATGTTGTTGTTGTTTTAACTTGCTGTCCCTAAAGGGTAGATCCTCTTCCTCTTCCTCCTCCTCCTCCTCCTCCGGAGAATGAACTAAACTCAATAAATAACAACACTCTTCACCTCTACAGCTGTGGCCAAAAGTTTTGCATCATCGAGACAATTTAAAAGAAAAAAAAAGTGTCATTTTAGAGATTTTATTTAACATCGTGTAAATCAAAGAAACTACAATATGATATCGCAATGCGATACCTTTTATTGGACTACCTAAACAGTAATTAATCACAAGCTTTCAAGTCATCAAAGGTCTCTTCTTCAGGCGAAAGTAGAAAAGAGAAATTGATGTTTTCTTTTCTGCTTTCATCTGAAGAAGAGACCTTTGAGATCCTGAAAGCTTGTGATTAATTATTGTTCAGATTAGTCCAATAAAAGGGATCACATCTCCTTCTCTTTGTCTATCATCACTGACACGGCTACCATTTCATCTACTTGGGCACATGGGAAAGCTACAAAGCGGTGTGCAATTCAATATGTTAACGTTATTCAGCAGGTCTGACTCGACTTTATGAAGCAAAGTTTGTTAATTCTATAGGGTGATGCAAAACTTTTGGCCAGAGCTGTATATTGAGAAGACCCAACACAGACACCAATTACAGTTCCCTGCAGAGATCTGCGGCACCCAACGCATGCCGCACACTGAAACAACTTCAGCTAAAAAGCTCTCCAAAAATGTTAAGTACATGGTACAAGACCCTTGATTTATGTGGACTACTTTCAAACACGTGAGTTTTGTTTTGGGGCAAGCTGTTTGCATACCTGTTGCCACGCAACAGAACGCGCAAGACAAACTCTTCAAGATTTTGTACAGGTTTTAAATCCATTTGATTTAGAGGATGTGAAAGTTTTGCACTGTCCGCTGCTGGTCCAACCCAGCTTTCAAAAAGGTCTATGAATGTAAAGTGTATCAGGTTCGTTAACGTTGTTTTAAAGCTGCACTTTGAACAGTGAAAGAATTAATCATGTTCTAGAACCACTTCATGCAGTCTGAAGATTCCACCGAATAGTTTCTGAATGATGAATAAATGTGATTTATTGTAGTTAGTATAAACACATGTTCCCATTTACACGCACGTTATTCAAAGGCAGCCTTTCACCACTGCATGATAACTTCTGTACCGTGACTCGGAGTTTCCTCACAATGTCTCAAAGCCTTAAATCACTCACAAGAACTATCAGAAGTGCAACCAGCAACCAATACCCTAAACAAATGTAAAATCAACAATAATCGAAGCAAGAAGCAAAATAAAACGTGCAGTCAAATGCAACTGAAAACATGCATGTGCAGAATATTACAAACGCAGGACTGAATTCCTGCATCGAGAAACAGATTCTTAAAAAGCGATCCGACTTCCAGCTCGGCACCACGTTTCGTTTCGTTGAGGTTCCCAAATAAAAGACACGGCGATCAATAATCGATTAAAACAGTCAATTATTGCATCTCTAAAGAATATGCACACGCATTATTCGAACTGAAATTGTCATTTTTTCGGTTAAAGATTAAAGCTTTTTAAAAGATAATCTTTACCGTATTTGACAGTGGTTTTAATCTTCTCATCCCCTTACATAGCTTATAATAACTAATATAGTAATTTTAAAATATATCTTTAGATTATTTATAATGGTAGGAACCTAATTGCTGTAATTATGCAACAAAGCACACCTTGGTGTCGTATTATTATTATTTATTTCTTACTATACAGCAGTGTGCCAATGTATTAGAACACAAGACTTGCCATTTATACCCTTTATGAAAACTGCATGAAAACATCTCATGTGAGAATTTCAATTTTTGGTCAGTAATAAATGACCTTAAAACAACTTCTAAAAAGTCTCCTGCATTTGACCATTTGAGACTCTGTGTTCCTTTTCTCTTACTGTTTTAAATTAATTGCATGCATGATCTATTTAAGTCACCTATTTTGACAATTTCCCCAAGGATTTTCGGTTCCAGTGGTTTGATTTCATAGACGCAACAAATCAAAACAGAAGCAATGGGGTGTTCTCATAAATGTGCGCACTGCCGTACACTGAATAGCAATTAAGACCATTAAGAGATCATTCACACTCAATCAAAACTCATTTCAGCAACGCAGGGTTCTAGTCAAAACGGTGGCCGCCTCATTCACTAGCAAAACAAGGCAATAAATAAAAAAAAAAAGAAAAAGGTTAAACTACTTATCTTGTTTATTACTGCTCAGGGTCACATTAGGGTTCACAAATATGAAACCGTAAACCTACCCCACATAGCTTACGAACAATAAACCTGTTGTGTGACAAACCGCACACAACACATTCTACAGTGCCAGCACCTTCTGCCAATTCCACAGTCACCACCCTGCAATGCACCGTAAAATTAGACAGGTGAATGACGATTTTATGAGACTGGCTCTCAGTCTGTAATTATCTTTTATAAGCATCGTGATTTGGATGCCAGACATCATATGTTGGTACGTGATCATGAATTTATTCCTCCCTATTCATGGGACAGGAGCAAGGGCTGCGTGGAGGAGGAACCTCAGGAGCGGAGAAGAGGAGAGAAGCGCTTTGTGACTTTGTGAGGGAGTACAGGGTTTCTCCTCAGCTCGCGGAGAGCCGTCCTCACGGAGCAGAGACCGAACCGATCGGCATCCAAGGCTGGGAAGAAACCGTTACTTCCCCCTAAGGGGAACCTGGAAGGAACATGGAAGAGAGTTTGGATAGATTTGGCCGAGGAAACCCTCTGGCTCACAGACAACCTTCCTAGCGGAGGATGAGGCCAGTTTTACTGGGCTTCTAAAGGTTGGAAAGCGAGTTTCACTTGCTCCCAGAGGGAGACCGCTGCAGAGGTGGAGCAGCATCATAGTGGAGGAGGAAGGGAACTAAAAAATGCAAGACAGAGAATAAGGGTGAGACTTGGGGTTTAAATAGGAAGATATTATTGGCAGGACAGAACATTGGAGCCCTAGCTCCTGCTCCCCGAACCACAGACAAGGTTAGATTTAAAGAATAAAGATCTACATTCATTTATTTTTTAATTTATTTTTTATTTTTATTTCTTAGCAGACGCTCTTATCCAGGGCGACTTACAATTGTTACAAGATAGCACATTATTTTTACATACAATTCCCCATTTATACAGTTGGGTTTTTACTGGAGCAATCTAGGTAAAGTACCTTGCTCAAGGGTACAGCAGCAGTGCCCCCCCCACCTGGGATTGAACCCATGACCCTCCGGTCAAGAGTCCAGAGCCCTAACCACTACTCCACACTGCTGCCCACATTCATAGTCCCATGACCAGGTGACTATTCTCTCCGAGAAACCCGAAGCTGTCCAAACTTTCACATCACGACTGTTTAAGCGTAACCATATAAACATATCTTCGTAACTGTTTTTCTTTTTTAAATGTGGTACCTTCAATTTTGTGGTTGATGTGCAGTGCTGTTACAGCTTAGGAATCGCACATCAATTGCTCCAGGATAAAAATAATAATAATAAAAAATTAAAAAAACAACATATTAGACAGTTAACACCTCAGTCCCGGTCTGTGCAAACAAAATGCTTTTAACAAACGCTTACGAACTCAAGTCAAGCATCCCAAAGCTTTCATCAGTGCTAATTAACAAAGTCGTCTGCCAAAAAACCTTTGTCTCGTCTGAAACTCACGCCCTTAACTTTTATTTTACACTCGGAAGGCGTCCAGTAAAACTATGGGTGCGTTTTCTCAAACTCTTAAACTTGGCGCTCTAAATGTAATGCAATTTAATGACAGTCCATCGTTAAATGATCATTTGATCTTATTCTGCTTCATGCAAGTAACTCATCAGGACTGCAGCATGCATCGAGGTGCATATACAGTATCGTGACTCGCATATGGAAATACATATCATATTGCAACAGTAGTGTCTCGTTACATCTTACTCCCTGAAATCCCTGCTCCTGGGTTTGATAGAGAGAATTCCAGGCCTCTTTCCTCCAGTTTGCGTTGATCTTGGATGAACGAAAACTTTCCCATAATGATTTAATTAGTTTCAGTGTTTTGCATGCTAATACAAAGCAGATATACAATACAATGGAAAAAGTTCTGCAAGTGGTTTACAAGTTTGGGATTCTTGTTTATTTGCAGCAGTCACTGGATGTCAAAGGTGCAGCACGATTTTGCATGGGAAACTAAATGTACCTTGGTCAGCAAACAGAAGCAGCTGTGCCCGACTGTCTGACACTGACCTTAAAAACGCATGCTAAACGCCATGCCGCGCCAAGCCTATCCTCCAGGACATCCGGCAAACTGATCTGCCTCGCCTCCGGTCCTTCTAACGCAGTGGTCAGACCACAAACACGCAACAGTAAAATGTTCAGAAAGGGATTTAATTCTCCCTTTACACCACGAGTTTCGCTGTAGCCAGGGTTGGGATTTTTCCAATTCCTATTCAAAATCAATTCCCAATTCCAATTCTCGTTCCCTTTTAAAATCAGTTCCAACACACCACTGACTGCAAAATCGCAATATTCTGTTAAAATGAGCAGCTCGCAGTGGCAACAAATCACTTCAGCTAAAAGTCACTGTTAGTTAGTCAGTCAATTAAATCAGCTTCAAATGAAAGCAGTCGAACAAATCACAGCGAAATTAATTTTAGAAAGGAAAAAAAAAAAGGAATTGACCCCAACCCTGGTTGTAGTGATTCCCGGTTTGGATTTAGTTACGGTGGTTTTAAAGCCGTCTCTCAAAGCTGTGCCGACAAGACCAGACGGCGACAGCAGCAGCAGCAGCAGCAGACATAATCAGGAATACTGCAACAACGGTAACACGATTCAGACAGGATTAACTGTCATTATTTTGTTAGTTCTGTGTACTTTTCAAAAGCCGATCTGTCAGCCAAGAAAAAGGAGAACAGCTTTTAATACCACAATCGTAGTTTAACACATAACAAGGTGGCGATGTTAAATGAGGCTTATCAAAAGGTGGATTTGGCTGGGTTGGGTTTTTGCTACAAGTGGCAAATTTCTTGGTGGAATCAGAAACTGTAATTAAACCAAATCAAAACCTGCTTGAGGTTCAGCCCTCCGCACTTCTTCCCACTGCGTCTTGCGTTGCGTTGCGTTTCGTGAGATCAATAAGGGGACTGCGGGCAGTGGGACTGATGAAGAGCATAGAGAATTGAGGCTGTATTCACATCCCAGTCCAGAAATGGACTGTCCAGGATCCTGGGTCCAAAGGATCTGAAGGAAGCACTGGTCTTCTTCTGGCATATTTCTCTTTGACCAAAACCCCTGAAGTGAATGTTGTGAAGGGAGATTCCCAGGGTTCTTTGGAGTCGAGCAAGCCCTTTGACAATTATAAATCGAGGGTATCTGTTTGCTCAGTCAAGCCTAGGTCATAAAATGAATTGTAAATGATTAACAGGGAATGGGGATTGGAATTGGGAATTGACTTGAAAAAGGAATTGGCATTGAAAGAAAGGAATTGACCTCAACCCTGCCTAGCGCTGCAATGAAACACTGTGCAAACCAAGTCTAGCATGTGCATTCGTGTGGGTGTGCATGTATAGAGCTGGATCTACATCCATATTAGAGGTGTGCATCCATCTTCACAGTACTTCCCTTTGTTTTTTAAAGTTGCTGGGTATTAATTCAATCGAATAGAACGCGGTAAATACGCGACACAGGACAAAAGCACTCCCTTGCTTGCCCTTGTTGAATACCAGCTCTTCTTGTTAAGTGAGCACATTGATTAATAGGCTTGTTCGGTTTCATTTAATACCGGCTGACAAAAAACACCTTAAGAAAATCTTCAGTACCTGCACACCCCTAATCTATATTCATGTGTTCCATCTAGATCTCTCCACCTGCACACATAAACACTTGCGGCGTCTGCCATGATTTTACGAAATGCAAACACAAAGCATGTTCAGAGAACGTCCACCACTTTTCATTCAAATAAAATTTAAGTAAAATGAATAATCCCCTGGTTCTTGTTCACTTTTTTTTTTTTTGGTAACCTTTTCAATATCCGTGGCCCTGCGAGCGTTTTTTTCTTTTATTCCTCTTTTTCAAATCAGAGTTACACCTAGTTACCTTTCTGTGGCTTTTTTTTTTTTAAATCGCTGACTAATGGAAGCCTCTGCTGATATCATCTCAGAAAAGCGCTCATCTTGGTTCGAGCCCTACAGGATATGCATCACTGGGTGCGTTGACAGATGCCCTGAGTTTCACACATATCCCCGGGGCTAGAGTTGGGAAACCGAGAGGGAGAGAGGGAAGGGAGAGAGAGAGAGAAAGAGGGAGAGGCCTGTTTTTGTTGACCCGTTCCTTAGCAACAGCTGGAAAATGCAGCTTGGTTTCCTTAAATCTGTTTTTAAACGCTCTTAAAATCAAAACTGTTAAAATTGTTGTTTAACAGAACAGATATACCTTCCAAGGACAGATTATTATTTTCAGTGCCTGGGAGTATATATATAAAAAAAAGGTAATAATAAGGGAGAGAAATGACGGTTTAAGGCCTGGGGCTAAGGTAGACAGCTGGAGATGAGCCAGTGAATTGAAAAGTGATTGAAAATGTTAAATAAAAAGGTACATTAAATGGACATTGAAATGAAAAACATTCGAAACCGTTTTAGGACGTTTACTTGTTAGCCGTTTCGTGGGTGAACTTGGCAGAACACCATATTGCGCCTTACAGTTTTTCTTGAGATCTGTAAAAGGTATGAAACTATAGGCTAGTGAGCTGCTGGTCTAAAAGTTAATCTTTCCAGTCTCATCTTGGTTATGTTAACATATGCCGTCCGAAATCATGTTGGAACCTCACGGGATTCCTAGATCCCAGTCTGTAATAAATATATGTAAAAAAATACATAATAATGGTCCTGTTTACTCAGTAAAGGATCGGCTTCTTCGGCTCTTCGACAAAACTAATTCAGGACTGAAATTAGCCGGTACAGAGTGCAACCAGAGGGCCGCAGGGTCTGCTGGTTTTCAACTGAAGCTCTCAATTAACATCGTTGATCTAATTATTTGTTCAGTTGGACATTTAATAATTTTTCAAGGTCTTTTAATCAGACCCATTAAGGAACTGAGAGCTCAGGGGTGGAACGAAAGCCAGAAGACTCTGCTGGCCCTCCGAGTGCGACACCCCTGGTGTAACCTCTAACCTGTCCCCCCTGCAACGCTCTGCCTTTGCTGTATGTATGAAATCTACTGGGTACAAAGTGTTGTAGGAGGAACAGGTTAATGGTCACTGATTAAAAGCATCTCTATCAAATCGACAACTCATTCTAAACCACGGGTGTCAACCTCAAAATGTTTCACAGGTAGTGTACCTTGAATCAAGTGCATTTTTAAAACCATCAACAGTAAAAGACCTTGAAAAATATTAAAATATGTCAAATTGAACCAATAATTAGATAAATTATGTTAAATCGAGAGCTTAAGTTGGAATGAAAACCAGAAGACCCTGCGGCCATCGAGGATGGAGTTTGACATGCCTGTCCTAAACACTCAATACTGCTGAATTTCAACAGGTACTGAAATATCTAAATTCTGAATTAAATAAAAAGAAGTCTAAAAATAGCTGAACAGGCTGCATTTCAGAAAGCACCTGGAGAATAAGGTGCAGCAGCAGCCCTTGGAAATCTTTTCTGTGTTCCTGCTGTAAATATCTGCTGGTTCCAGGTTTCTAAGGAGTTCCCAAAAATACTCCTTCTTTGTAAATTGATCACAGAAATCTGTTAAGGAGCGCTGGGAACTCCCTCATGGGCTGCAAGTGCACCCAAGTGGACTGCAGGATTACTGAGTGGAAAAAAGAAATAAACTGGAAAACTGCACCAAGAGGGCAAGCTGGTAGTTGTCGAGATGATAGAGGCTGCAAAGTCTGAGAGCAGACGGCCTAATCCTTTGGGTGGCTGACGATAGACAGACGGACGGACAGACAGACAGACAGATGGCTGATCCACAAGCACTCATGGCTTAATAGAGCTTTTCTTAACTGTCAAATGGTACCAGTGGGCTGTATTCAGATTCCAGTCCAGAAATCCAGAATCCTAGGACCAAGGTTGGGGTCCATTCCCCCCACCCCGTAAAAATGGGTTCCAACACCCTCAAGAATAGTGGAACCCCCTTACTGATTTCATTACAATTGGGTGAGCAGATCCCGCTAATATAGTGAACTGAAATGAGCATCCTTGATTCCAAAGCATTCAGTCACTCTGTCACTTGTGTTTGGCGTTACTCTCCAAACTAAAAGCATAACTTAAATATTTGGCTTGTTCACCAGTAAACACTGTGTGACAGCAGCCATGAAACAGTGTTTAGTATTGCTAACTTTACTGGGAAGCCAAAAAACTGACAAATCGATGACATGCCACTAATGAGCAACAATTGAACTATCACACTGTATAAATGATGTTTTCAGTCTAATGACCGGAAAAATAATAAGTGTTGAACAGACTCGTTTTAAAAATAGAAAGTCCTCAAGCAGTGGACAGCATGTTCTTTTTTTAAAATGTTTTTCCTCTGGCTGACATCCTACAAACACAGTATATATTTTAGGAAAATGTCATTTCACGCAAAACACAAAGCAAATGTGGATCCCTTTAGTTTAAATCAACAGAGAGGAGTCAATGAAAAATTGCATGCTAGTGACTGTAATTTTAAAAATAAACTGTAAATTCACTGGGTGATGTGAACTTTTATGCATGTATTAGACATCAGCCTTGCATGGATGTGAATGGCTCTACAATGCAAAAGTACTGCGATGAACTTTACAGGCGTCTTAAGTTTAGAAATACTTAAATTAATTCACATGGCAAACATTTGGACTGGAAGTTTTTCTAATGTCTTCAAGACGACTTCAAGAAGCCCCACGAGAAAGACTAGTCGAAAACGTTTGCCCTTGTATTTAGTACTTTTCTTTTAGCATGTCTAAATTTCGCACTGCGGAGTGTCTGATAGTTACAGATGATACATCCAAAAGTCTGCAGATGGTCCCAACTTGACAGGGAGGGGATGGGCAATTCAAGTTCCGCTGTACTTTCAGGTCTGCAGACCATACCTTCAATTAGGCACACCTGAGCGCGTGACAGGGAGCATGCAAAAACTGGAGTTAGCACAGAGGGGCTGGAAAAAGACAAAAGGTAGCTAAACAAAAGGAGAAGTCATGTGTCAGAAACCGCCTGAAATCATTCGTGACCAGCTCAGCAGTTACTCAGACTTTTAATTAAGGGTAACTGCAGGGATGTTTACTAAAGACACATCGCTAATCCCCCGTTCCCTCCCCCCCAGATCTGCTTTGTGACGGAGGATTGGAGTTGTTTTGGTGTCGTGGAGACCGGGGGAGAGAGTGTGTGGTTTGTTCATATGCATCAGGAATGCAGGTGCCGTGCTATGGGCTACAGATCTGTTCTCACGGCTGGCGACATCAAGTGTGACTCAGTCCTTCTCTTCAAAAAATGAGTTTTTTTTTTTTTTTTTTTAACCTCGTGTAATTGTTTCTTACAGAAATCCAAATGAATAGGTGATGAAAACGCACAATGCCTTCGAGATTTTTATTGCAAGCTTCTCACAGTTTGCACTGGTGGTACAAAGGACGCACTACAAAAGGGCCTGGCCTTCTGAGTGGACAGGAAATTAGAAACGCCTGCCAAAGCACCGTCAGCAAGGTGCAGGGCTGCCGCGGCCAGCAGAGGCATGCATACTCAAAAAGGGCATCGCTGCTACCCATTGCACAGAAGTCTGATCCAATCCTGGTTTTGCTAGGAGTTTAATAAGACACACCTGAGATTGTTACCTACACACATGTGCCTAATCAAGCTTGTAGTAAAACCTGGAATGGGTGAAACTGCTGTGCAATAGGAGTCTTATTTCCATCCCCGCATTTCAAAATGGGTAGGCAAATAGGAATAGAAATGATCAACAATCTGAAGAAAAACAGAGAAGCCTCTTAAATTTAAGCACAAAAAATAATAGTCTGGGTTTGCAGACTAGAATTCTTCTGTTTCTTGATTGGTTTTTATTTAGGCTTCTAAAAATAACTTTGAGTCAAAGAGGATAACAGTAGTTATACAACAAAAAAAAAAAGAGAAGAAGGTTTTTGGTTTATTTCCCAGTTCGGAGTTGATGACAGGCAGCAGTAGATCGGGAGGCGATATTGAGAATCTCTGATTTGAAATATAAAAACAGCCGAGGACACACATATATAAACACAGCAAGCCTTCCAGGACAGGCAAGATGGTATTCCATTAGTGGTTTTGTTTTGCTTTTATAAAACTTATTAAAAAAAAAAAGCAATTATCATGTCTTATCAGCAAAGTCATTTTAAAACTTAAAAAAAAAAAAAAAAAAAACTTTTTTTTTTTTTTTTTCTAACATACCATCTAAATTCAGTCATCTTAATTTCAATGTGGATTAAAAAAACAAGCTACCTGCCACGAGTTAATGGGTTTGGCGTGTCGGTGCATGATGTGTTATCTGAGCACACATCTTCAGCACCCGCATTGGACCAGAGTGCCAGCTGGGATCCACAACAGCTTCCAGTAACACTTACATAACAACAACAGCGCAGTCATGTTAGAATATTCTCTCCTTTTGAGCAAGCAGGGTCAAATATTAAATTTGCACTGCACTACAGTATTCACATTCAGCTCTCCACCAGTAACGAGGCGCGGACAATCAGGTGAGGGTCACTGCTGTCGAAACGAGTGAAGAAACAGCTGCTTGGCTTTCTGATGAGTGCTGCTTTTCTGAAGTCTCTGTGGAGAACAGCGATCCACACTAATCCATGCAGCTGTTTCTTCCCTTGTTTCACTTGGAATGGCGAATTAGCCCAATCAACATGAATGACCCCCGCCTGTGGAAAGCATGCTCCAAATAATCAAATGAATGGGTTCACGCAGCACTAAATTACATCATTAAATAGATTGCTTTAAATGCATGTGTTAAAAATAGGACAGACGGGTCTGTCTATCTATCTATCTAATATATATATATATATATATATATATATATATATATATATATATATATATATATATATATATATATATATATGTATTACACACACACACACACACAGTAATCCGTCGTGTATCGGCCCGTCACATATCCACCCTAACAGTTTATCCGTCATGATCAAGCTCTTCAGCAACGTCACTCGCGTGTATAGCGCTAATACAACATGGCTACAGGAAAGCGAAAGCGAGTTGTACTTACAATTGAAAGGTTTTTTTTTTTGTTTTTTTTTCATAAACCTATGCATTTTGCTACTGTGTAAATTACCCGACACTAACGTAACTTAGGGTTACCATGTGGCTCCAGATTAACCGGACGCTGTGAGACAGAACGGGATTTCAAACTTGCCCCTAAAATAAATGAAGGTGTAAATGAACCATCCTTAGCTACAATTAATAATGGTGCTTAAATACCCGCATGCGCGTCAAATAATTGTATTATACCAAGAATGAATTGCAGCCAGTCGCTATTTTTTTCTGTTTGTTAAAATTCAAATCGCCCATATTATTCTGCAAATACAATTTCATCGTCATCTCGTTGCTCTATCGATAAATTAGCTATTCGTTCATTAAGATCTGATCAGAAGCAGCTGATCAGTGTGAATTGTTTGCTGCGCCCAAGCAATTCCACCACAGCAGGATTAATCTCAGCAAAGGCGGAGCTCATTTATACGTGAACTACTTTCAATTTAGGGGGGATTTTGAAATTCCGGTCTGTCTCAAAGCGTCCGGTTAATCTGGAGCCACATGGTAAACCTAACGTAACTGCACACAGCACTGTGGCAGGGCAGTGAAGAGGGGTTTTTTTTTGTGTAAATGTATATTGCGAATTGTGTGTATTTATTGTAATTAACTGACGAAGGACCTCCTGGGAGAGCCTGCCTGCTGTGTGTGATTACCAGGTGTGGAATCTAATCAGCAGGTAGGTGTGTTCCAGCGCTGGATATAAAAAGGTTCCATTTATTCACCTCAGGGCTGCTGCAAAACCAAAGCTGCGTGCGTGCGTGCGTGCGTGTGTGAACGAGAGAGTGAGAACCAGAACCAGGGTTGGATACCGAAGAGTGAGTAAGCAAATCGAAACCTGACAGTCGGGCGAGTAGCTGGAGTTATTGAACAGAGAAGATTAGTTCACAGATTGTGGATCCCACCAAAGTTTTCGTACGCTGTGTTGTGTGTGCTCCGTGCGCTGCCATAGCTGGTAGTGTCACGTGAGCTGTTCAGTGTGTTGACTTGATATGTAAATAAATCCTGTTTGCCTGCGGGGAACATCAACTTCAACCTGTGTCTTGATTTCCTGCCTGTCACTCAGCAGCGAAGGCCTCAGCTGCACTTTTGTGGTTTAAAAACAGTATCCTTCAGAAAAACTATTTTGAAAAGCTACCATGTTCTAGCTTCAGATCTGAAATCTACTTGTGGTTTGCAACCGATGGGGTCCAGACACACGCATCCCCACACAGCGACACACGCAAATGTGTTAATATTTACAGCTGGATTTTCCCTACAGTAAACAGAAATGCAAAGTTCAAAAGGATGAACAACATAGCAATAAAATAAATCCCAGCGCAGTGAGTAGAATGAAAGACAGCAACAGGCGCCAGCATCTATCAGGACGTGGCCACTCCAGCGTGGAACCGTTCTCTTAATCTGTGGTTTCCGTGTGCTGAGAAACAATGTGAACCTTCAGTGACGTCCGCAGTAAAAATCCTAACAGGATGCCTACGTCTGTGAGTCGCCAGGTTGAGCAACAAGGAAAGGATTGAGGAACGGTTGAGGTTTACAAGGAAAGGATTAATTAAAAAGCCACAGGCAACCTTTTGAAGTTGCAAAATGTGAAATAAAAAAAGCTATAAAAAAAAAAAAAAAACTAAACTAAATTAAAACCATTCTGTGTTTATTATTTCTAGTTTGATAAAAAAAAAAAGCCTAGAGTGATTTACTCTTTGAAAAATCAGCTCCCTTTCAAATCAAATCAAGTATGAACAGTATTTCAAGACATACAGACTCCTTCTATTCCTAGATCCTCGAGAGAGAGCTAAAGAATGTCAACTTTCCTCACAACTGGATCAGCGAAGCTTTAACATGGAAAAATTCACAAGCGTCCAAAAGCACAGCTGAAACAGAAAGAGACGTGGAGTTCAGATCCCAAGCCGTTTCACGAAACCACACGCGACAGACACAGCTCTGCTTGTGTATGGAGTTAGTTCATTATTTAAAGGGCTGAACCCAACCTGCACACATCAACATAAATCAATTGCATCTTACTGTGACAGGTTCGTTGGATTTAATTCACAACTCAGGCATGACATTTTTCTTTTTCTTTTCAAGCTGGCCAGTGCAGAGTCTGATTCCCAATGCGAGGTGCTGCAGCCAGCTCACTCTGGTTCATGGTTTGCATTCCCGGTCCACTACCTAATCAGTTTAGCGCGCGGGCAGACATGGCAGTTGCGTCTGTAGCCAGGACGACAGACTCAACACAGGGAAGAATGTACAGTGCACCAGCATGTTACAGAGGTTTGCCAAAAATAAGGAAAAGAAGCTTTTTGACAAAATAGAATCTGAAAAACGATAATTACACATCTGCCTGGACACAGTGGTGGGGGGTGTCGCGCTTACAAAGCATTTACCGGTGTGGTGAAACTGCACCAACATGTCAGCCTAAATCAACCACCTGAGCTGTTTACTTGTAGACTCGACACATAAACATTTTGTTCAAGATGTATTTTAAACGTCTGTTTGACTCCCCTCACCAGATTGTTGTGTCTCAAAAGACTGTTTGTGTCTCTATTATGTATCGTTTAACTGGACCATTGTTATACAGCCCACCTTCCACACTTTATAACGCTGTAGTCGGGAGCCATAGGTAGGAAGCTGTGCCATTTGTGTTGCACCTTATAAAAGAGAATGAAAGTGCCAGTGTAATGGAATTACAAATGGGAGCCAAGACCATGCCACCTTATAACCTGTCCCACAGCACACAGGGCAGCCTTGTGAATGAGGAAGCGCTGTACGTGACTGACGCTTTCTCTGGTCAACTGAACAGCGCGGAGGATTTTAAAAACAGGGCTGGCCTCGCTGAGACTGTCCGACTTACCGTGCCGGACACCTTGACGTCGTGCAGCCGTCCCCACTCATCCTCGTGGCTGTCCACCATCATGGCGCTGTCGTCCTCGTCCGTCCCCCACTCCGCGTGCAGGTCCAGCCGCACCTCCTCCCCCAGCGAGTGCATCCCCACCGCGGGGAACAGACCATCGGGGGATTGGGGGACCGCCACCGAACCAACCTGCGCAAGCAGGGAACGCAGAGACTTTAATGCAGCTACCTTAGGAGTTTATCAAACAGTGAGCACAGAGCCTGTAATGCAACAACTATAGACAATTGCAGGTATTAACTTCTCTCTAGCCACGTTCTTAGTTTTTTCCCTGCTATGTATCGAATTTTGCAAAATGTTCCTACTTCGAATCCATTATTAAAACGCGAGAGCCGTCTTTAAACAATATCATCTTGCAATAGGGTACTTATCATGTCTCATGCAACATTCTACAGTAGTTTAAAGACTGTTATTTCTTGCCAGGACCCCCTTGACAACGAGAGGTACACCTCTAGGGTTCTGTCCTGGTTAAATAAATACATTTGAAACATTAATTAAAAGACTGAGCCGTCCCGAACACAGGCACAGCTCTTATTAAAATTGCACAAGTCGATTTAAACAGGATTGGATACAGGTGCAGTTTTGAAGCCACGCGTTTGGCAAGGCGGTACAGAGGCCCTTCAGGTCAGCGCTGACCAGCTGCTCACCTCTTTCCCGTTCTTGGTGAAGAAGACTGTCGTGAGTCCGGTCTCGAACGACTCCAGGTAAATCCCGCACCCTATCCGGTCTCGTGTGTTGCACTTGGGACCAAACTGCTGACCCACAGTGCTCCCATTGTACAGCCTACGAGCAGGAAAGGAAAACTTGAGACCGGCACGTACTGTAACTGTCTACATATGCCTTACACTTAAACAATAAATCCAAACAGGCACAGATACAGAATTCTATATTAGATTTAGTCACTTCGTGCCTGCTGTGGTGTGGTGTGGTGTGCTGTGCTGTGCTGTGCTGTGCTGTGCTGTGCTCGTGCCGTACTGTACTGTGCTGTACCTACTTGCCATCATCCGCGTGGTATGCTATTGAGTGTGGAAGCCAGCCTGGCTGATGGTCTAGCTTATACTGCTGAGGCACCAGCCCCACAGCAATGGTCCCTCTCACCCCTGTGTCCACTATTGTCACCTGCAAGGCAGAGAGAGAGAGAGAGTTTCGTTAGCGGGTTAAGACTTCCAATGCAGAACATGTGCTTCCCCTCACCCCTCACTTCCCACGTAAATCAGCCTTGAGGGAATCTTTTCAGAAGCAATTTTTGCTGGAAGAAGGAAATGGCGATGGTGGGTGAGGACTCATTCTTCAGGACACACATTATAGGAATTTAAATGGGCAAGAGGTACATAAAAGTACCCCTTAAAGTCACCTTAATGCCAAACACCGAGATATCGTATCTGATCCTTGAACCGGGGAAAGCAGTAATTTCTAAATACTTGGGATACCAAACCTCCCAAAACATATATCAAAAAGAGATAAATACAGTAATTACACTGTTTTCGCCTTTAGGTACAACCACATCAAAACAGGGCTAGGAATCAATCTTCTTTTTGAAAGTAATTGTTAAGCTATTCCCACTTGCATCATGTGCTAGTCATATATATATATATATAGGAGTTTTTGCGTGGGCCGTTGGGTGGGATCAATAGAAAATTCCTCTGCTTTATCCCCGCATCCGTGATGTCAGCTTCCACATGTCGCAATGGATATTTTGCATCCGCTATGAGAACTCCGCACACTGAACGGTTCGTTAACCCCTTAAGCTACGTCTTTCGGATTGGCTCGGTTGCTGATAGGATTCTGAATGCATGCATCACACCACGTGGCTTGCCCTGCACCCAGTCCTGGCCTTTAGAACAGCCCTCAATTAAAATATACTATTGAGATGATCAGGAGCCAGGAGTCTGATGTTAAATAAACTGTTCCTCCCTTATAGCTGCATGAACACCTCATAAAACTTTCAGCCTGGTTGTTTAAACTCCTGGCACCTGGTAATTTCAATAACACAGCTGTGGCCAAAACTTAGAATTAACTAATTTTGCTTCATAAAGTCGAATGAAGCCCGCATAATAATCATACGTTAACATATTGAATTACTTACGGCTTTGTAGTTTTACACATACTTAATGAAAAACTAACATTTCGAAATCTAACATCAAATAATGTACTATTATTATGGCTTACGGTACATTTTTTTTTGCAATATCATTTTGTAGTTTCTTTGATTACATGACGTTAAATAAAATATCTAAACAAACATGAAATAGATAATGATATTTGTGAGCCTGGCTAGTCTATTATGCGTCTCTGGTCCTGTGGCAGGATGCTACAAACTCTGCAGCTGTTACTGCTCCCTCTCTCCTCTCCTCTCCCCCAGTAAGACCTGCAGTTTCTCCTCTTGGCTCTGGAGCAGAAAGCCCTCTATTCTGTCTGCCAGCCTGACGGAGTATCGCTTTGTTTTTGGGGTTCTTAATGATAAAGAGATTCTCTGCCAGGGTGTAGAGATGGAGTTTGTGTTGGTGTTTAATCTGCTCTCTCCAGAAGGGGGTGTAGTTCTCTACCAGGGCACGGCCTAGTGTGTTTTTTTCAGTGCCTCACGTCTGATGGGCTCAGTGCCAGGGCTCTCCTGGATATTAAATGCCAGTTCTGGAGGAGAGGGATGCCATGTAGGAGTGTAACCCTGGTTTAAGGGCACTGCCTGAGACCGTTTCCAGCGCTTGAAGTGGAAGGAGTTTGTGCTAGACTGGCTGAATTATCATCTCTTTCTTTAAAACTCATACAGTATGCATCCTCAGGGGGGGTATAACACAGAAAATTGGCTCAAACACCTTCACAGTTAGGGGATGACAAGCACACCCATGGAGTGTGAAGAATGCGGTGTGTCGGCTGTCTGCCTGCTCCCACTGACAAACTGTGGGGAGAAACTGTGTCACTGGAAACAGTAACTCACAAGGGGTGATTGATTCTTTTGATGCGATACCAGGAAAACACTCAATATAAAACGACATGAGAATGTCCTTCTCTTGGAGAGAGAGAGAGGGGGAGAGAGAGAGAGAGAGAGAGAGAGAGAAAGAAAAAGAAAGAGAGAGAGAGAGAGAGAGAGAGAGAACAGCAGCATTGTAGACCCTCAAAACTGTGCTGATCTAACAGCCTTCTGGGCAGGAAGCAGACGGCATGTTTCATCATCAGAGGCCAGATTTCTTGCTTACACTCATCAATCCAACAAGAACAAGACACCTTTGCTGTCTGAAGAACACACACCGTTCGTTACACCGGCTAAACACCTGTTCAACTGCTTCTGGTTTACTTTTAATACATTAGTAAAATATTAACACGTTACAGCTCACCTCAAAGTAGCAGTTTCCTTTCGATAAGGAACGGGGTGCCACGTAACAGCCAACTTCATCAGAGTTCCCTTGATAGCTGCAACAGCAAATAAATAAAAGAAAAATGAGTACTTATCTAGCCCGTATTCCTACAATGAATTCAGGGCATGCAGCCCTTAGCTCTGGTGGTCCGGCACCCTATTCACAGCGTCACGGCAGGTGCGTTTCTGAATGGCCAGCATTTGAAAGTTTAAGAGCCGTCTTGCCTCAGCGTGTCTCCGTCCACCAGTATGCGTTTGTATCGTTCCTGATAACGGACCGCTCGCACCTCCCTGATCTCTCGTATTCTCCTTCGCCAGTTCAGGAATCTGTAGTGTAAGTTGATGTCGTCCATTCTGCTGTGTTAACAAATACAAAACAGAAATGCAGGATTTTATTTATTTATTTATTTTTGGTACATGACTGGAAATGCTCGATTCAAATGTATAGAGGTGTAGAGCAAAGAGAACTCCACACTCAGCACTGCAGAGCGCTCTAGTAGTATAGGAAAGAGAACTCCACTCTCAACACTGCGGAGCACTCTAGTAGTATAGGAAAGAGAACTCCACTCTCAACACTGCACAGCGCTCTAGCAGTATAGGAAAGAGAACTCCACTCTCAACACTGCAGAGCGCTCTAGCAGTATAGGAAAGAGAACTCCACTCTCAACACTGCAGAGCGCTCTAGCAGTATAGGAAAGAGAACTCCACTCTCAGCACTGCAGAGCGCTCTAGTAGTATAGGAAAGAGAACTCCACTCAGCACTGCAGAGCGCTCTAGTAGTATAGGAAAGAGAACTCCACTCAGCACTGCAGAGCGCTCTAGCAGTATAGGAAAGAGAACTCCACTCTCAACACTGCAGAGTGCTCTAGTAGTATAGGAAAGAGAACTCCACTCTCAGCACTGCAGAGCGCTCTAGTAGTATAGGGAAGAGAACTCTGACCAACACTGCAGAGCAGTACAGAGGTTTACAGGAAAGGCAACTCCAATCCACACTGCACAGCTCTGTTCAATTTGAAATGCTCAATTCACATGTCAACCCAACACTGCAACCCACCTGTCAGTCAGGAGGACTGAAGATCAACAGGCGGTTCCAGCTGTCGAGCAGATTGTCTGTTTCCAAACTTTAAAAAAAAAAAGGATGTTACCAAGCTACTGAACTCTGGAGGCCAGGAAGGAAGGAAGGGCCGAGCCTGGGAAGTCTCCTCCTGGACTGTTCTGGCACCTGACCAGTAGGGGTCACTGAAGAGTGATGAGCCAAACTATATCCTATTCAAGAGGATACAAATAATAATAATAATAATAATAATGCATGCCTGAACTCTGTTCTGGAAACACGTTTGTAGGGTGTACTGTTACAAGTTGTCCTGGTTTCCAATAGGACTCTTAAGGAGACCAGGCTCTGATTTATTTCGATTGTAGTTCAAGGAAACAATCAGGCTTCGTAAATGGTGAGGGAGAGTTTACGGCTCACCATATGGTCACCTTACATACATGGACAAACTGTGCTTTTGTAACACACAGGCAGTGTTTTCCCGAGTGCCAGGAAAGCAGGACTGTTTCACTTTTGTTTTCAGACAGACCCGTGTCTGCTGGTTTTCATTCCAACCGAGTTCTCAATTACTATTCATTAGCTTAATTAGACCTTATTTTTTTTAAATTGTTTTCAGCTTTTAAACATTTGGGAGATTTCAAGTTAACTATACAATTTTATAAGTAACTTGAAATCTGAGCTGAGAACAATTAAAAAAAAAGGTTTAATTAAGCAGATTATTAGTTCAATTAAAGGTTTGATTAAGTAATTGAGAACTCAGTTGGAATGAAAAACAGCAGACACAGGGGTCCCCGAGAACCAGGATTGGGAAACAAAAAAAAAAAGTAGTAACAAAAAACTGAAACAAACAAACAAAAAAAACAGGTGAACTGCTTCCCTGGTAATGGAGGGAAATGCGACTCCCGATCTTAACAGTGCAGGGATGGAAATAAGACTCCAGTCCTGGTTTTACTGTGAGTTTAATGAGACACATCCGAGCATGTTGCCTGTACAATGGGGCTTATCAAGCTCCTTGTAAAACTTGGATTCGGGTTGAAACTGCTATGCAATAGGTTGCAATACTTCCATATCTGAACTACCATCACCCTGATGATTCATTACATAAAAACACACACACGCCAGGTGTAACAGATGAAATGAGACAATTAACTACTTCAGGGTCTGGAATGCAGGTTTAATCGGTTCAATTAAACAATTGAGAATTGATTGCCACCCCTGTGCTGGAGGCTGTTGACAGCATTAGAATGATTTGGTGCAGTCAGCCAACAGATAAAGCAAATGCCAAGAGCGTGCAACAGAGTTAAAACGATTAAGAAAGTAGGTGAGGCTTTGTACGGTGTAGTTCTACTAACGTCGCAAAGCTAAATACATGGCTTACTAATATAATTGTGTACTGAAACATTTTATTTTTTAAAAGTATAACACTTAAGTTAGATTAGTTTTTAACTTGACGTCTAAGTTATCTTGCATGGGTAGGGACTGTTTACATGCATTACGTCACTGGTATAAAAGCAGACACTATTTAAAAATAAAAAAACACGCCTTTTTTTTTCTAAATTCTGTGAAACATGTAGTAAAGTATTGCGTGCGGTGATTAATCAAAAAAAATACAAGGGCTTCGGGTTCACAACAAACTCGGTCATGTAGTTTCTTATCAACATACGGTATCATAAAATCATGACAGAGGGGAAAAACAACCCGCCACGGTGTTTTTAGACGCAGTTAATTTACTAACGCTATTTACTGTGTCGTACCTTAGTCTGCCCGGTGGACATTTATCGCCTTCAGCCTCGAGTTTTGTTTCGTTTACTCCTTTTCATGAGTTTCAGTCTCCATTAAAAACAACTCTGGGCGCTTCCTGTTGACGTTACCCTCACCGACGACGTCACTTAACTTCGGCTGAAGAGACGAACCAACCGGCGCTGGCGCTCATGGAGTGACAGCGCTCCCGGCCAATGAGGGTAGCAGTAGCGTGGCGTGGAGGTAGTGTGGTTTTTTTTTTTTTTTGGCGTTTTTGGTTTACCTCGGTGTTTGTCTCGTCAAGGTTCATCAACATGTCATACAGCGTTTAAAAAACGCAACATGAAATAACACGCCACATTTAAAAACTATATATGGCACACCTGAGCTTGTTACCTATACACTGTGGTCAAGCAAGCTCATAGTAAAACCTGGAATGGATGACAGTGCTATGCAATGGGAGTCTTGCTGCCATCCCTGCCGTCTGTGTTGAGTTCTTGTTTCCCAAACACAGTGAAAGCATGGCAATGCGTAGGTAAGTATTGTAACCAGGCTTGCAAAGTTTAGCACCAGAGAGTCTACTTGTGCTAAATTATCAAACCCTGCCCTGATCAAGCCCCACCCCCCTACCCCTCACAACTTCCCACGCCACACCAGCCTTCTCTCCTGTGATGAGAGTGGGGTGGGTCATGTGAGTAGTTTAGACCCATTGTCATCTCTGGTTGCTAAGGAATAAAAAAAATAATTTAAACATGTCTACTGGTGCCAGATTTTAATTTGAGGTACCCTGGTGCTCGAATCTGGTGCCAAATTTGCCCCCCTGGTATAACTGTGGAAGTATGCCCTGCAAATTTTATAAAGGCTAGTTTTGTACCCAGACTCACAGCGGCTGCAGGGAAGCTGCAGCTGCATGGAAAGAGGTGGCAGAGAAGTCTGCAATGGAACATGGAAAACCCGTGGTAAAGGGAACATCTGAACTCACAAGCCATCTATCAAATGTGTACCGTCCTGCCCTGAAGATCGGTGAGGTCATGTGTAGCTCCCCCCCCCCCCCCAGGGAGAGCCTGTGGTTCCACACAAGCACGCGGAAATCAAAATGAAACTCAGGAAATTAAAGTGATGGAGGAGGAAAGGGAAAAAAACTAATGAGTAATATAACAAATGCAGAGACATCAAGGCTCTGGCTTATTGAATGGAAGGATCCTATGATAAAATGAACGGCGGTCTGGGGGGGTGTTAAATAAACAGAAAAAAGCAGTCGAGAACAAGGAGAAATGCTAATATTGTTATAACAAGGTCTTGTTAGCTCAGCTATTGGCAAAGGAGCCGTGCAGATCATCATCAGAACAGCTTGAGCTCCTCTGAGCCTTGGAAAGCATTGTATTTCCAGGGGCTACATTATTATTATTATTATTATTATTATTTATTATTATTTATTATTTGTTTATTTAGCAGACGCCTTTATTCAAGGCGACTCACAGAGACTAGGGTGTGTGAACTATGCATCAGCTGCAGAGTCACTTACAACTACGTCTCACCCGAAAGATGGAGCACAAGGAGGTGAAGTGACTTGCTCAGGGTCACACAATGAGTCACTGGCTGAGGTGGGATTTGAACCGGGGACCTTTTGGTTACAAGCCCTTTTCTTTAACCACCGGACCACACAGCCTCCTATACATTGCGCACAATGGTAAAAGCAGAGCACAGCAAAGTATGTGGCAGACGGGGAAATACTGTAGATAATACAGTAAATAAACCAAACAATAGCACCCAGACGGAATCATTCTCAGCCAGGGTATTGCGATTATGGGCCCTGTGTGTGTGTGTGTTTTTTTTGTTCATTAAAATGTAGTTTGATATTCATTAAACTGCTCCACACTGTGGTTGGTTATATTTAGGTTTCATTTCAGTTGAATACAGCAGGTTGCTGTCTCCCTTTGGTATGCTGAATTGAACAGCAATCTTGCCCACGATGCCCCTCGGCCAGTCTGGACCAGTTTGAACATGCCTCTGTGGGGTTAAAGATGGTTTGTTATTTTAATAGCAGTGTGTGTGTGTGAATCTAAAGTGTGGGTGTCTGCCTCATACTGTCTCTATTACACATTCATCAGCAATGATGAGTCATATAACCCAATAGACCTTATAAACAAATACAAAACTTTGCATTAGACTGCATACGATTTCACATACTCTTGGTTACTTAGCTACTTGGTTTCTGATGAAGGCACTAGCCGAAAACGTTTTGGTAACTTGATGTGATCGATGCTAAACTAAACAGCCAACTTCCGGAGCAAAGGCAGAACTTGGAAGCGTGTGTAGCAGCTGACCTTTACAGAATGTAAACTAACTGGACAGCCAGCTCGGTCTGCAGCGATCAGCTACCGGTTCCGCCTGTTCCCACTCTCTCGAACCATCTCACTGTTCTAATGCATTTTACATGTTTCTTTTAATAAAATGCATTCAAAGCAACGGGTACTGTACTGGGGTCAGGAGAGTTTGAAGGAAGTATCGTTTTTTTTAAAGGTTAAGAACAGCTGGAGGAGCAGATTGTGTACAGAACATTTCGGAAGAATTTAATCATTCAGGTTTCTGGTATTCTTAGTATCAAATTTGATTGCGACACATGTGTGCTTCCCAGTGCTACTGGCGCCCTTTAATGAATGCCAAGTGAAGCTGTGGCCAAAAGTTTTGCATCACCTAGAATTTTTTTGGATTGAGGCATCATTTAAAAATAAGTATATGGGGGGTGGGGGGGGGGCAAAACAGGGTAATTTTATCTTGTTGGGCACAAATCCATAAACATGTATTTCTATTGGTATAGTCTGTATTCATATGCTGGCCAGCTGTTGTTGGGAATCGGCCATTCTACTGAAAATATATATTATTTGCTACAGGGCCACAGTGTGGAGTAGTGGTTAGGGCTCCGGACTCTTGACCGGAGGGTCGTGGGTTCAATCCCAGGTGGGGGACACTGCTGTTGTACCCTTGAGCCAGGTACTTTACCTAGATTGCTCCAATAAAAACCCAACTGTATAAATGGGTAATTGTATGTAAAAATAATGTGATATCTTGTAACAATTGTAAGTCGCCCTGGATAAGGGAGTCTGCTAAGAAATAATAACACAAAAACAGTCATAAGTTTTGAACAGAGCTATCTTTCCAGTGTTGAAAGGGTTCAAACATTTCCCTTGCAAGCTGCAACAGCAGAGTTTCAAAATGCAAATGCATGCAAACTAAATATTACAACAGCGATAAATAAAAAAAAACTGACAAGTTCAGTTCGCTGGTAAAAAAAATATAATAATTAATCATTCTGTTAGTTCAGCCCAGTGAGGTGTCATAAGCACACATCCACCTCCTTTTAGAAAAAGAAAAAAAAAAGGGGGGTGACTCCCTCATTGCCTGATGCATTATTCAGATTCTGGGGCAGGGCAGCACACACTCAGCCTATTTAAAGTGACAGCCTGAACCGAGGAAGTGTGAGTCTGAGATTTTGGATCCAGTTGTAGCAGTCTGAACAAGGCAACAGCAACCAGCACTTCTAAACGGCAGCTGCAGCTCTCTCTCTCTCGCTCTCTCTCTCTCTCTCTCTCTCCAGCACAAAGCATGTCTGTAGTGAGCCAGCCTCTCGTTGTGCTGCTGCTTCCCCTTCTACTCCCCCTGTGCTGGGCCAGGGCTGCCAGACCAGCTCAGGACTGCCCCTCCTGCCAGGGCCCTGGGGCAGTGCCAGGGAAGAAGGCTGTGGAAGGAACCAGGACGATGGGGGAATCCTGCGGAGTCTACTCCTCTGGCTGTGCCCCTGGGCTGCGCTGTGTGCCCCGTCTTGGGGAGGGGAGCCCCCTGCAAGCCCTGCTACATGGGAGAGGTGTCTGCACCAGGGTGTCTTCACCAGGGAAAGTTGACTATGCCACCCAAACACAGCCAGGTACTGTAGTCCTTGGAGGTAAAACTGCTAGAAGTCAAACAGGCAAACATTTCAGTGCTTTCTTCAATGTACTCTACACCTTTTACCTTTACATTAAAAAAAGTTTTTATATTAAGAGTAAATTGTCTACAGATTTGCTTAAATCTCCTGAATCACCCGCTGAATTCAATTGCCTGTTTGAATCGACTAATGAAATGTCATTGCTTATGGTTTAAATTGCTAGAACTTACATTTTCTTTACTTGTGTTTCTGGAACAAAATGCACGCTATTAGGAACTAGCTTCTGATAATGAACGCAGGGTCTAGTCTTAAGCTGTTGTTTGTTCCTAGTGTTTGTAACATTAATACTGAACTATAACTCTGTAACAAAACAAACCAAGAGTTAATTAAAGAATGCAGGAAACGCTTTGAAAATGTGGCTCTGCATCAGGAAACAAACTCTTTGGCTACAGCAAGAATCTGTGTAATTAAGAGGCAGGGAGGAGAGGAATGCACTACAAAAAAAAAAAGCTTTTATGAAGAGAAAACCCAAAACAATCAGGTTTATCTGTTTCAGATTCAGGTAAAATTTAGAAATACTGATTTTGTTTGAGCCCGACAAACGTTTTGACTAGAAGTCTTTCTCAATGTCTTCAAAAAAAAGAAACTGATACAGTCTTCCAGTGGAAACGTTTGGCACGGACGGATTGCTATTCTAAACAGCAATGGTGTCGTATGCTGTGGGTTTACTGTATGTAGCCCAATTGGCTTTGTTTGAACACAGTGTCGTTGACACACTTTGCAGACCAAACAGGCAGGTGCGAGGGAGAGAGCTGTGAGGTTAGAGCTTCACAGAATGCATTCCTAGATGGATACAGCGCAGCAGTATCTAGAAATGTCAAATTGAATTCTAAATGTATTTATTTAATCAGGATATAACCCCTGAGATATCCAGCAAGAAATGACATTGTAAAATCAACGGCCGAAAAAGAGCTTGGTTGTGTATGAAGGCAACGAATTCCCAAGATAAGATTTACAACCCTGATGATATACAGACCTAAAGAGGCGTTGAAAACCAAGCACAGATGGGGGTTGTCTTACTTTGTGCTAAGATTGTGGTGAGGGAAAAAACGATGAGAAACTCAAGTCAAGTATTATTATTATTTATTTCTTAGCAGACGTCCTTATCCAGGGCGACTTACAATTGTTACAAGATATCACATTATACATGTATCACATTATTTTTACATACAATTACCCATTTAAACAGTTGGGTTTTTACTGGAGCAATCTAGGTAAAGTACCTTGCTCAAGGGTACAGCAGCAGTGTCCTTCACTGGGGATTGAACCCACGACCCTCCGGTCAAGAGTCCAGAGCCCTAACCACTACTCCACACTGCTGCCCCTAGTAGACAGCCGTTTTGACCTCGACAGGCGAACGCAGGGCAAAGCGTGGTATGCAAGTGTATTGAGCCTGTGGTAAAACACAAATACAGGCTCCTGTAAACTTTAAAAAGACTTCTAAACCTCCCCTGGACTATAAAAGTGTCCCCTAGCAAAGTGTGACAGCGCATAGTGAGAGCATGGTAAAGCACTGGTAAGCATTGTAATGTGTAGAGAGAGCACGGTGAAGCATAGGTAAGCATGCTAAAGCATCGGTCAGCTTTGTAAAGCCCAGAGAGGTATGGTAAAGCAAATTTAAAAGCACGGTAAACTACCATGGGGAGGGAAACTATAAAAGGACCATGCGAATGTGTTGTGGTAAACACTGAAAAGGCTCAGTGAGCTTTCATCCAGGCGCTTTGCAAATGATTTCCCATCCAAATCGGTTAGGCTTCCACACTTCTTTCTGGTCACTTTGACCCGGGTTAATGCCCGTTCATTCTGCCTCCATCACACTGTAGACACCCTCAGGACACTCGTGGGCGTCCTCTGTGTACGGAGAGAAAGCATTACGAGTGAAGTGGATATAGGGTTTCTTGTTTGGTTTTGTTTTGTTGCTGAACTGTACTGTGCTGCTAAACCTGCTTCATCAAGCATAACTAAGTGCATCTTACGCCCCCTGCTGGCTAGAATTAATAACTGCAATAACTGTGGTCTTTGGTAGAAGCAGGTTCAGTCTAAATGAAACAGAACTTTTTTCGTTTTTCTGCTGCAGTTTTTGATCAGTCTTTTGCTTAAAGATGTTTCACACCTGAAAGAAACAGAGAGACGGACGCTAGTAAAGAAAATGCAAGGTCCAGCAATTTAAACATTAAGAATTATGACTTGTTTGTGCTCCAGGACGTTTCTGGTCACTGCCAGTTCGCAAGCAGTTGGCGAGCACGAGGGAGATTTTGTGCATGTGTGACGTGATGTAATGTAGTGTCGTTTAATATAATTTATAATGTAACGATGTATCTGACACGTTCTGTTTGCTGTCCAGGTGGAATCCTGCCCCATAATAACCACACGCTGCTGAACTCCAGCGCAGAGGAAGGGACTATCGAAAAGGTAAATGGAGCGTGGAAAAGGACATAACATACACGTGTTACCGTTTTGTTTACATCAGCTAAGGCAGTTAAATCTCATTTTTTTTAAACAGCCACCTCCAGCTACTCTCTATTCAAACACTAAACCAATTCAAGCTGTGAGACTGTCCCGTTTTGTATTCAGTTTGTGACTCTTTTCAGCCACACAGAACGGACAGCGCTGCTTTTAAATAACAAAGTTCCCGACTTGTTTTGCAGGCTCCCTGCGGGCAGCACTTGGAGGCTGTCATGCAGGCGCACAAACTGACCGTAATCCGTCATGTAAAAGACATGTACATACCCAACTGCGACCCAAGAGGATTCTACAGAAAAAAACAGGTGAGAAATACGGGCTGTGTATCCCTGTGCCACCCATATGAATAGCACTGCAACACCATGAATCAGTGGACACTGAATCCTTAGCAGGGTGTGGCTCTTCAATGTAGTTTGCCTTTAAAAAGAAGCCAGCTTTGTTCCTGTTTTTAAAACCCTGGCTGTATGCAGATTTGCTACTGCAGGGATGGAACTAAGACTCCTTTTGCTTAGCAGTTTTTATCCAGTCCAGGTTTTACTACAAACTTGATCAGCCACAGTGTGTATAGGTAACAAGCACATGGGTGTGTCTTATTAAACTCTTAGTAAAACCAGGAATGGATCAAAGAGCTTTACAATGGGAGTCTTATTTCCAACCCTTTGCTGCTAAACGCAGTTAAACAGACACTCTTTGTGTGTGTGTGTCTGCGTGTGTCTGCGTGCATGCGTGAGTGTGTGCGTGTGTGCACGTCGGGTTGCATTGTGACGGTTTCCTCTTGGTTTCACAGTGCAGATCATCAAAAGGCATGCGGAGGGGGGTGTGCTGGTGCGTCAATGAATTTGGACACCCCCTCCCAGGACAGAGCAGAGGAGAGGCTTCCCTGAAGTGTGATGGAGAGTGAGGGAGGAGGAGAGGAGCTGAACACCTCATCACCTAACGTATCACATTCTCTCTGCATTGCACATTTCATTGATCTTTCACGAGGAGAGTTAGGAGCCTCACGATCTCGACTATTTTCCTAAAACTGACATTTTTATATAGAACAATAATATTAATGATGGTAATAATAATACCACATGTTTATTTTTTAATTTATTCTCGAATCAAATATATATAATGTTCTTTTTTATGATGTTGTTATTATTTTTATTATTATTATTATTATTATTATTATTATTATTATTATTATTATTACAAATATCTTCATGTAATGGCCTCCAGGAGATTCAAACACATTTAAAAATAATAATTATTGTATAGATCGAAGAAGTAAAAAAAAAAAAAAAAACATTTTATTGTGATTAAAAATAGTATTTGTTTTCATTTTTTGATTTCCAAGTTGGTACCTTTTTTTGAAAAAAAAAAAAAAATCCTGACCACGAAAAATAACATACCGGTGGAGACCGCATGGCAACGCAATTCTCTTGGGTTTCTTCTCCTATAGGTGGCGCTGTGGCACAAGCGCATACCTAAAACAGAACCGAATGCACAGTACAGTACAGTACAGCAGACTCTAATTCATAACTGTTAACCGCTCAAAAGTGATGCATTTAGAAATAGTAGATGAAACTGGGAGTCTTCCTCCATGTCTTCATTATTTTGATATTTCTACAGTAGAGTCTACTAAAATGCCTCGTCTTCTGTTTTATCACTTTATCCAGAAATCAGTAACAGCCCTTTGAATAATAATTTTAAAAAACAAATACAGAGAGAACTGTACATGTTTTAAACAGTTAGCACACCAGAGATGGAAATAAGACTCCTATTGCATAGCAGTTTCACTCATTCCAGGTTTTCATACGAGCTCGATTAGCCACGAGTGTATCGGTAAAAAAGCTCAGGTGTGTCTTATTAAACTCAGCGTGAAACCAGGAGTGGATCCTACTGCTATGCAACGGGAGCCCATCCCGGATGTCATAATTGCATTTTGTACAGCCGCTGTCTGCACGCATTTATTATGACAGCAGCGTGTCTCTGACTGTATGAGTCGACCCATACTAGTTACAATGAGATTCTGTTGTATCTTAAAGTAAAATTGTATTTAAATGAGATAAGCAAGGTTGTAAAATACATTACGAATGCTGCAATTTTTAAAACAAATCATAAAGCATATTTTGCTTTAAACATTCTTTTTTTAAAAATACTGTACATAATATATAAATGCACTTAATACCTTTTAAAATGTATTTTCTTTATTTTTATTTTTCTATTTCAATTTTACATTTTAAAAAGTCCAGATTGTCATGCTTCCAGATATGAGCGCATGGCTCCAGTTTGGCCCGTGGTGCCGGTTCTGTTTTGCGGTGTATTTTCAGAGCGGTCTCGGCTACAGCTTTGGAGTGATGGAGATCTGCATATACTGTACAGCCTGAAGCAATTGCATCTTTTTATCTAAAAAAAACAACTCCTACACAGACCTGCAGGGTGTCGTTTGAATTATTGTTTAATTTATATGCTTTTTGTAATGCCATCAAATGCTGACCGTAGGTTAGGACATAAATATGTTTTTTGAAAATTCCGTTTTGCTGTTTTTAATAAAGAAATAAATTATGAAGAAAACTCCTTTCTTTTGTGTGTGTGTCTGTGTGTGTGTGTGTGTGCGTGCGTGTGTGTGTGTGTGTGCGTGCGTGCGTGCGTGCGTGTGTGTTTGGTGCATTGGAAATTGTCGCACTGGTGTATGCTGGTCGGAGCTGGTGGCTTGCTGGTTTCCTGCTGGTCATACTGGTTCCGAAGGTTTGGTGATGGTTGATGAACATGGTCCAAGAAAAATCCATTAAAAATCCCTTTTGTTCTAAAATCTGCCTGTCTCCACTCCTAAACTCATGTATTTGCTATAAACCTTGTCTGGGTTTTATATAGTAGCCATGACTATTTCAATAGCGCTCAGGTTGGATACTGGGATACTGCCGGTTATCGAGGGCTGGGTCCTCCTTGGTAAGCAATATTAAAAATGATTACCAAAGCAGGGTCAGTCCTTCGCACTGATACTGAGGGCAAAGATTATTTTTCACTCCCCAGTTCTGAAAGGAAAGCCAGCGCACCGTGAACAGAGGCAGGCGCAGGGGTTGAACTGTGAGTAAGACTTTAACAGACTTTACCATGGGACCTTTCCACATTATACAGCTCGGCGTTTATCATAGTTTTACACTGTTTTAAGATGCATGTCTGTGCAGGTTTTGAAATTTGTTTTATTCCTGTAATAAAGTTGTATTCTGTTCAGCAAATGAACCTAGCATAGAAATTCAGTGTTTCAGTGTATCAGAAATTAAACGAGTCTTTTAATCAATGTGTAGTTCAGCGTGGCATTTTTGTTTTTCACTCGAACACACTTCCAGCGGTCTGTTATTCTAGCTAGTTGTTTGTGTGCGCTTGGGCACAAGTTACAACCTCGCCTTTTCAAATCTCTTTCCCACAAAGCTCAAATTCCACAAACGATACTTCTTGCAGCAGTTGAAGGTCATTGCCGCGTTACTTCTCTAAATGGCGTTTCTGTTATAACGTTTGTATTACTAGACTGTGTTCCTTAATTCAACAGGGTCTTAACCTCTAAAGAACGATTGAAGGTTGATTCATTGCAACTTGCAATGCTTTTAAATTCTGTTGAACCTTTGACTGCTGACCTAATGAGATAGGAATTATTATGACAGTAAAGCTAAGTGAATGATTGACGAAGTCTCCGTTCCACGTTGTCATACGGACAGCCGCTTCTAGTTCAAAACAACTAAAATCAATAACTTGCTGTGTGGAGATTTGTTGTGATTTTTTAAAAATAATTGCATTTAGGTATCCTCCACTTTTAAGATCATTGAAATAGACCCAGGGAATCACAGAACAGCCAGACCAATCTTGCGATCAGTTTGATCCCTTTATCTAAAAGACGCCACCTACAATATTATTCAGGTGAAAGTAGAAATGAGAGATTGATATTTACATTCAGAGGTGGCATCAGAACTTTAACAAACGTAACCCATTTTGAATCACTGCAATTCTAATGCAAGAGGGAAAAAAGCTGTGTTGAAAAATTGCCCTTATCCAGGACAACTTACAATTGTTACAAGATACCACATTATATTTTTTTTACATACAATTTATACAGTTGGGGGTTTTTACTGGAGCAATCTAGATAAAGTACCTTGCTCAAGGGTATAGCAGCAGTGTCCCCCACCGTGGGATTGAACCCACGAACCCAAGAGTCCAGAGCCCTGGCTTTTATTATATTGACTAAATATAATAAATACCATTGCTGCCCTTGTGCTCCCATTGCCCTAAATACAGTGTGGTTTACAGTGAGTGCAAATACTACAAGAATACGATATGAGATAAGAAGTAACAAGTTAGGATTAAGACCCTTTGCATCTGCAATGCCATATTAGTAGATACTCTTGTCTGATATTGCACTAGTCATTTGCCCTTGCTGGTGAAGGACGCAGTGTTTAGATTGAGTATCTCCAGTGCAGACCCAAGGTCTGTGAGCGCTGGCTATTCACACGCAGCGCAATGCTCTGCTTTCAGAGAGGAGATGAGAGATGGCAGCCGAGGAGACATCCAGTACACTGAGGCAGAGGAATGCTAAAGCCCCCATGAGCCAGGCTGAAGAGGATGCTTCACCAGCCAGTGAGTAAACTACGCTGCCCTTGTTAAAGTTGGCCTTGCTTTCACTGTGCTGCTGTTACACTTTGCAATGCTTTTACTGTGGGAAACTTTTATAAGGGTTAGTTTGCCATGGTTTGTTTTTTTAACATGCTTTACCAGACCTCTCTGTGCTTTACAATGCTTCCCTATGCTTTACCATACCTCTCTGTGCTTTACAATGCTTCCCTATGCTTTACCATACCTCTCTGTGCTTTACAATGCTCCCCTATGCTTTACCAGACCTCTCTGTGCTTTACAATGCTTCCCTATGCTTTACCAGACCTCTCTGTGCTTTACAATGCTTCCCTATGCTTTACCAGACCTCTCTGTGCTTTACAATGCTTGCCTATGCTTTACCAGACCTCTCTGTGCTTTACAATGCTTCCCTATGCTTTACCAGACCTCTCTGTGCTTTACAATGCTTCCCTATGCTTTACCATACCTCTCTATGCTTTACAATGCTTCCCTGTGCTTTCCCATGCTGTCACTGTGCTTTATTACACTTTGCAATGCTTTTACTATGTGAAAGTTTTGTAAGCGTGGTTTCCCTTATAAAAGTTTGCTGTGGTTTATCACACCACAATGCAATTGCATCATAGTTTTTGCAACGAAAAAAAGACGTGTGCTGGTGTATATACATCAGAATTCGGTTTGCATCATATTTTGGTAAGCTGCATTTGCAAAACCATTTGTCATGTTAACTGCATACGCATCAAAATGTGGGTTTGACACAATCTCTGTAACTTAATACAGAAGGATGTTTAGGTCCCCAAAGTGGAAATGAAGATGCAGGATCTAAGCCAAGTTAACTGTGCTTGCGTGTTTTTATTTGAAAGGTAACGAGGAGCACATAGACAGTGCAGGGGGGCTGATACAATGGAGGAGACACATGGAGGTAAGAGGCTGCGAAAGAAGCAGAGATACTGTGCAGTATGGAAATAAGACTCCCGTTGCATCGCAGTTTGATCCATTCCTGGTTTTGCTATGACACACCAGAGCTTGTTACCTATACACTGTGGCTAATCAAGCCTGTATTAAAACATGGAATATGTAAATGCTATGCAATAAGAGTTATCCAAGCAATAAGAGATGAGTCTAAACCAGTGTGGAATTCACTAGCAGCCCTTATAAAAGGTTTCTTGAAATCAACACCACAACCTCATTGAACAATAAAAAGGTCATTTATTTATTGATGTCAAAGTTCAAATTTGTTTTTTTTAATGACCCAGTCTTGAGCAATGATTGCACGGGCAAAAGGCACATTCTCTGAAAGGAATAACAAGTGTCTTAATGATTAAAAAGAAACCACAATACACTACAGCAGTCCAGTTCCTAGTAGCTTCTATTTAATGCTGCAACATCATTATGCTGTGTCCACTCAAGGTCCCACGCTCTGCCCTGCGTCCTGCTTTGTAAAACAATCAGTTCTGTGCTCTGGTCCCACAAGTCAAGGCTCTGTGCTCCGGTTGGATTCGGAAGATTACAATGAGCTCCCGCGGCTGTTTGTGTTTTCTCTCCCCAGGATGTCAAGGCGGAGCTGTTGGAGCAGATTCAAGGGCAGCTCAGCGACCTGCTTGAGAAAGTGATCAGCGAGTCGGTGCAGTCTTACTCCCAGCACAGCAAACCACCTGCCAACTCCAATGAAACCGAGGCCACGTCAAGGTACGCTCGAGGCTTTGTCCTGTAAGAGGAAAGGGGCGGGACGAGGGCGTGGTTTCAACCGAGCGACTGCTGTGATTGGATAGATTTTCTCAGATTTTGAAGCTCCTTAGCTTGTCGTTTAAAGCCCCTAGTCCAGGGGTCTCCAACCCTGATCCTGGAGAGCTGCAAGGTCTTCTGGTTTTCATTTCAACAGAGCTCTCTGTTACTTAATTGCACCAAGTATTGGCTTAATTAGTCCAGATTAACATGTGTTCCTTTATCCACTGATGATGTAAAGACACCTATAAACCCTACAGGATGGGGTCTCTCCAGGACCAGGATTGGAGACCCCTGAAGGTTGTCTGTCGGTTGATTATGTCTATTGAGTACTGTGCAGGTACTACCTGTTTAAATGTTTTCAGTATAAGAAAAGTGGCCGTTGTTTTAACCTTAGTACCGCACAGTGGAGCAGATAACTGATTGATGCTCTTTGACCACGTTGTTGAGGCAGGGATCCTTTTAGACCCAGCTTAACAAAGTTCTGAGATCAATCAGCTACTAGGAACCGAGCGAGCTTAGATGGACCGAGTGGCCTCCTCTTGTTCGTAAACTTTTTTTTTTATGTTCTTATGTGCCTGTGTTCTTCGTTACAGGAAGCAGCGGCTTTCTTCAGAGCAAGGGAAAGTGTTTCTGGAGAGACGGTCACTTCTTGAGTAAGGATGTCAGCAGAAGCAGCTGGTTTTTCATTACAGAAAAAATGAGTTTGATCAATATTCACAATAAGCCAGATTCTTCTCGCAGAGGAGGTAACTCAAGGAGGCTTGGGGGTCCAGTGGTTAAAGAAAAGGGCTTGATACCAGGAGGCTCCACCCACTGACTCCCTGTGTGTGACCCTGAGGAAGTCACTTCACCTCCTTGTGCTCCGTCCTTTGGCTGAGACGTAAAACAAAGGTCCTATTGTAAGTGACTCTGCAGCAGCAGTTGTGATGCATAGTTCACCCCCTAGTCCCTGTAAGTCGCTTTGGATAAAAGCATCTGCTAAATAATAATAATAATAATAATGTTTAATCCTAGAAACAGCAGCTTTGATATAGATGGTTAAAATCCTAGCGCATGTGAACCTAAATCAGAGACTTTGCCAAACGAACTCGAAAGTCCAGCCAAGCACAGATTAAGTGTGCTGCTCTTATTGGCTGATCATGTTCCGTCTGCATCTGTGTTGCAGTGAGCTGTTTGAAATCAATCACATCCGCACCATCTATCACATCTTCATCGCCATGCTGTGTGTGTTTATCATCAGCACCGTCGCAGTGGACTTCATAGACCAAGGCAGGTAAGAAGAAATCATTTTCATAATCATTTTAATAAGCGTTACCAAATGCAATGCTTACCTGTGCAGTAGCACGCTTTCACTATGAGCAGGGTCACCACTAAGACAGAATGGGACAGTTCGGGCTTTTTAACTCGCACCCAATTCATTCTGTTAAGTGTAATCCAACTGTGAAAGGTACCTGAGACAGGTAATGAGAATCTTTATAAGGGTGGACAGCACTGCTGTTTGGTTTCATAAAGCTGGTTTCACAAAGCTGGTTTCATAAAGCTGGTTTCATAAAGCTGGTTTCACAAAGCTGGTTTCATGTGTTGTCTTCTTGTCCCAGGCTGGTGCTGGAGTTCGATCTCCTGTTCTACGCTTTCGGACGCTTCTCTACAGTGGTGTTTGCCTGGCTCTGCATGTGCTCCTACACTCTGGTGGTCCCCTACAAAGCGCTGTGCCTGTGGGGGGGTCACTACCACTCGGTCCGGTTCCGGGGGGGGTTCACCTTCGTGGTGGGGTCCCTGGTGCTGGCCTGCCAAGCCTGCGTCCTGGGGGTCTACCCCATCTACGTAGTGGTTCACTACAAACTGCCCCCAGCCTCCAGCTTTATCGTCATTCTGGAACAGGTAACGCCCTTACTAGAGTAAAAGAGATGCCAGGATCAGAGCCTCCCAATGAACAGAACACGCTGGCACCCTAAACCCTGGCACCTCACTTATGAATCTGCTCGCTGCTCCAGGAACGTTCGTAACGGCCCCCACTGTATGGAATCAGTTCCACACAGCATTAATCCACAACTGCTGTTTTAATTTGACATACAACATAAGAGTCATTTCAAGGCTGCCAGGATCGTTCTCAGTAGTTTTTAGTAAGGGGACGCGTTCTGTTTTTATTATTTCATTGTAGATTCGATTCATGATGAAAAGCTACTCCTTCATCCGTGAAAACGTACCGAAAATCATGAAGGCAAAACTGAACCAGGGTGAGTTGAAGTTCACTGAAACTGATGCAGCTCCAGGCTGAATATCTAGGTCCCCTATAGAGGTATTTTTGCACGGTCGGCTTGCAGTCTAATGCTTTTCCCAGGGTTATACTCTGCATTTCCCATACCTGGTTTACCATGTTTATTAATATGCTTTACCATACCTCGCTGTTCTTTACAAGGCTTTATTACACTTTGCTGTGCTTTTACTATGGGGAAACATATATAAGGGTCAACACATTCTCAATGGTATACTATAGATATCTGAAAGGGTTTAGTAACGGGAGCATGAATTCCTTGCTTCCTGTTATTTCCTAACCTGGCATCGTATCTTATTTGACAGGAGAAGCTGCCAAATTGCCTGAGTTCTCCAGCTACCTGTATTTTTTGTTTTGTCCGACTCTAATTTACAGGGATGCTTATCCCAGGTAAGGGGCAGACTTGCTCACAATGCTTTTCCCATCATGACAATTGCTTGCCTCTTAAAAGAACACATCTGTTCATTTTCAGAAATCCACGCATCCGGTGGAAATATGTAGCTCTGAACTTTGCCCAGGTAAGATATTCTAGAGTCCATGCATCTATATATGCATATACTTCTTACTCCTCTAGGGACAGCCTGCCCATATTAATCAGATTCATGGAAGCTCTTTGTCCTCTCCCTCCTCAGATCCTGGGCTGCTTGTTTTACGGATACTTCATCCTGGTGAGGCTGTGCATCCCGGTCTTCACTAACATGAGCAAGGAGCCTTTCAGCACCAAGACCATGGTCCTCACGCTCTTCCACGCCACGCTGCCAGGTAACGCCCCCTGGAGGAAACTCACAGGCTCTGCATCTCCATACCGGAGCCTTTAACCTTGTCATCCTGCTCTGCTCCAGACTTCAGCCTCCTTCAGTGTCTACAGCTGTGGCCAAACATTTAGCATCACCTACAATTTCAGGAAAAAAAAAAAACTGTACGAACTTAATTTAGATCTTTTATTTAACATCATGTAATCAAAGAAACTACAAAACGATATCGCAAAAAATAAAGTCTACCGGACGCCATAATAGCAGTGCAGTAGTATTTCGTGTTGTCTGTTTTTGCATTAAGAATATGAGGGAAAAACTACAAAGCGGTATGCAATTCAATATGTTAACATTAGCCGGTTTCATTCGACTTTGTGAAGCAAAATGTGTTAATTCTATAGGGTGATGCCGTATTTGTTGGCCTTAGCTGTGCAGCGATGTTACTGAAGGGGTCAGAAACGCCCTGAGACTCTTGGTTTCAGATCCAGTTGATAGGGGTGTAGATCAATGGACCTCAATGTGTGCTTCTGTTGCCAGGGACCTTCGTGCTACTCCTCTGCTTCTTCGCCTTCCTGCACTGCTGGCTCAACGCATTCGCAGAGATGCTGCGCTTTGCAGATCGCATGTTTTACAAGGTCAGTCACTCAGGCACGCACCCATGTGGGGACCCTGCTTTTCAGTAACCTTATGGCAAAAAAATGAGCACACTGCGGGGTGGTGAACCAGGACACTTTCCTGCTGCACGAATTGAATGACAAAACTGTCCTCCTGTAACGATATGTTTTAGAATAAAATTGTTTCAAACAGGACGATTTTGGAGTAAAGGGATTGTCGCAACCTGTGGCCCTCAGCGGTCTGACATCACTGTGTTCCGGACCACTCAGCGGTCTGACATCACTGTGTTCCGGACCACTCAGCGGTCTGACATCACTGTGTTCCGGACCATTCAGAGGTCTGACATCACTGTGTTCCGGACCACTCAGCGGTCTGACATCACTGTGTTCCGGACCACTCAGCGGTCTGACAACACAGCGGTCCGGACTACTCAGCGGTCTGACATCAGTGGTCCGGACCACTCAGCGGTCTGACATCACAGTGGTTTAAATTAATTAAAAGATGCGGTACATTTCTATTGACAAATGAACTCCTGTATGTGTATATATGTATGTGTTATTGGGAGCAGTGTGGATTTCTGAACTTCTAATCGCTTGACTGCTGGACGGCTTGCATCTGTCTTTCAGGACTGGTGGAATTCAACGTCATTCGCCAATTATTACAGGACCTGGAACGTGGTGGTTCATGATTGGCTCTACAGCTATGCTTACAAAGACTTCCTGTGGGTAAGTGCAGCCTGCTGTGCCGCCGTTAAGGGTCAGTAAACCCACAGTAACGCCTGTGTTAATGGCCGGTGCTGGTAAAGGCGTGTGTCTTTGTTTTTCTCCAGCTGTGCGGGGGCAGGTTCCGGGGCGCTGCCATGCTGCTGGTGTTCATCGCCTCCGCTGTGGTACACGAGTACGTCCTCACGCTGTGTCTGGGGTATTTCTACCCCGTCATGTTCTGTCTCTTCGCCATCTGCGGAGGTGAGACATCGTGCTCAAGCAGACCCGGCTGCTACCTGTTTTTCTTTTAAATTTTAGAATGGAAATGTTTTTTCATGTGAACTCCGCATTCCAAGAAGAAGAAATACATGCATTATGAAAGTATTTCAGCTATGGACAAAAGTTTTGCATCACTCTATAGAATGAACTCATTTTGCTTTATGAAGTCGAATGAAACCTGCTGAATAATGTTACCTTAACATATTGATTTACATACTGCTTTGTAGTTTTCCCCATATACTGAAAAATGTGGCATTTTGATAGAAACTACTATTATGGCTTCTGGTAGTCTTTTGAGATCTCATTTTGCAAACCTTTTGGCCACAGCTGTAGCATGGAACTTTGCATAGTGCAATTATATACTCTGATTGTAGGAGTTCATTAAAAAGAAAGCATGATATTTCTGATCAAACAGACCTCGTTCAGTCCTTAACTGTGAGTTTCAGGGACGGGTTTCATCGCGGATTACTGTAAATCGTTTTTGATTAAGCTACTTTTGATAAGTCACACTTTGTGTTTTAAGGTCTGACAGTTTTTTCAACACAGTAATTATTTTTCCTTTGAACAGGTGTCTTCAACTTCGCTCTCAATGACAAGAGAAAGGGAGCGGTGTGGAATGTGCTCATGTGGACCTGTCTGTTCATTGGTCAGGGGATCCAGATGTGCCTGTACTGCCAGGAATGGTACGCCCAGATCCACTGCCCAGCCAAAGAGGTAATACCACGACACCCCCCCAGCATGCCACGCGATTCAGATTCCCGACGACACAGGCCAGCGCGCTGTCACCTCATGTCTTGGTACAAAGCTGCGTTCTATGATTCCGACACACAGTCCAACACAAATGTACTTGTACTTTGTCTTAACATGTTTTTTTCAAACCCTCTCCTCCCTAAAGGGTTAGGTATAGTCACCTCAATGGTGCGAAAGTGTTAAGCAGCTATGATGAATCTCTCTCTCTCTCGTTCTCTCTGCTTATCCTCTCTTCTCTTCTCTCTTCAGAAGGGCTTCTGGGAATTCATCACCCCTCGTTCGTGGTCTTGCAGACTGTAAGCAGGGATGGAGCAGACTTGTGTGCTTTTAATACCAAAGATGTTTTAAAAGTCGGAAGAATGAATCCACAAACACACCCAGCTTCTTGATGCGTAACAGCCGACAGCTGTGGCCAAAGGTTTTGCATCCCCTAAAATTTTAGGATTCAGACAATTAAAAAAAACGATATAAATTACAGTATTTCGTGTTAAATCTTTCAATTTTTGTCAGTTTTTCGTTAAGCATACAACAGGACATGTGATTCAACATGTTAACGTAACATTGTTCAGCAGGTTGCAGTCGACTTTATGAAGCAAAATTAGTTCATTCTATAGGGTGATGCTAAACTGTTGGCCATAATGTGAATACAACTGCTTATGATAGAAAAAATCATAGCTTATTTCCACAAGTGTCAGTATCAGATACCAAAGGAGACCGGGCTGACACAGCACTGGTGCAGCGTGGAATTAGGAATGCCCTGTGGAAACAACGTGGCGTGCTTTGAGAGTGGCAATGCCAGGCCAGCACTGTGCCACTGTGCCATGAAAACAAAAACAAAAAAAATCAAATGTCTATCACACAGTATCACAGTAAGTTATTTTATTTGATTGCAGTTTATATGAGAGTTACATATACAGAAGACAAAGAGACAAAGAATATTTTCAGATATTGCAACCAAATGGGATCATTTTATGCATTTTTTACATTGCAAGCCAACAGTAGGCTTCAATATATTTAAATATGTTAGCCCACATATTGCATAATATTTTCAATATATTGCACTGTTATTCTGTTAGGGTAAGCACCTTTGCTTTAAATTGACGGTAGTATTGTATCACTGACATTGGAAAACAAATGGATATGTTAATATGAAACATACGGGTATTTTTCTTATGTATTGTACCAGCTGCGTAATAAACACTGAATACTGTTCTATTTAAATGCACTTGATGTGTTTATTGCTTGGAAAAGCGTATTTGAAGGCTGGGACGCGTCAGTTCTTAAGGTCTCCACCACCTAACAACTTCACCAAGTTGTCATTAGCCCTGTTAGGAAGGGAAGAAACAGAAGAACGTGAATTTGCAAAGAGTCTGACGCTTTAGGATGGTCTTTCTAAAAAGCCCTCGTTGGAAACGTGTCTCGGTACGCATTAGCATCAAAAACAACCGCACAAGAATGAAAATCATTTTCAACACGAAGTTATTGCGATGGCATTCGCCCCGGTGTATATAGCCAGCGCCCCAGCGCCCCACCTCCTCTGCAGTAGCTGCATCGCTTTGCTCCGGGTGGTGTTGACCTCCATTTCGAAGAGCTTGGGGATGCGAGGCAGAAGGAGTTTGGCCGCCCCGTTCAGCGGACTCTTCTCGGCGATCCTGATGCTCTGCGCTGCAATATCTGCTCTCCAGGAAGGCTGCAGCAGCCCGTGGATTGTCTCCCTACAGAACACAAGGCATTCGGGTTTTTAGTTTATTAGGCTTCTCCCGTATAGCTTGCAGCACACCAGGGCTGTCCAAACTAGTCTTGAACCGTATATAGCGTACTTTTCCATCCCCATTCTATGCTAGGTTTATGCATAGGTTAACTGCAGTGCTTGGTCCTGTGAGAAATGTCCACGCACATTTTGCAGATTCCCATTTTACCGTGTTAGCATCTCTGGTATGCAATATTTATTTATCCACAAGGGGGAGACAGACCAACAAAGTAGCGAGCATTGGCAAAACGCATAGTAAATACAAGATAGCGTGTTTTATTATATATACAGTGGCTCACTGAGGACAACGGGGGAGAAAAAATGTTTACATAATTTATTTTTTTTTGCCACTGTCCTTAATGAGTCACTGTACAGCTAAGGCCAAAAGTTTTGCATGTAAATTTTTTGTTATGTATATGGGGAAAATACACCGCAATATGCTAACATTATTCAGCAGGGTCCATTTGACTTTATAAAGCAAAATGAGTTCGCTCTACAGGGTGATGCAAATCTTTTGGCTGTAGTTCTGGGGTGGAGGCTCAGTTCGAGGGCGGCTCTTTGCTCTACCTGACCCCGAAGACTGGCCCTGGCGCTCCCTGCGTGCTCCGGGGAGAGGCGGGAGGGACGATGCAGTGCGTCTGCACCCCCGGGCTGCTGCACCACGTCAGGCGCTTCTGAGGCTGGACACAGACCACAAACTGCTTCTGGATCCCACCAGGGCTCTGCTGCACCAGGGGGAAGGGGTGGAAGAGGTGCAGGCTGCAGTCCCGTCTCACCTGCGTGGGGGGCAGGGAAAGAGATAAGCACGGCTACTTCAGCAACCCTCAAAGCAACGTCGCTGGAGCTCCATGACAAATGATTCAATGAAGACACTGCAGCGACCCCTGTAAGTTTACATTGGTACATTTGCACGGTCATTTTTACCCTATTTATACTATTCATTTAACACAGTTTACCAGGCTTTTTAATACGCTTTCCCATATCTCTTTGGGCTTTACAATGCTTAAATATGCTTGACCATGCTTTCACTATATTACACTTTGTAATCTTTGGTAGAATTGTATAAGATAAAGGTTACATTTCATTTTAGACAAGGCTGCTTGTGAAATAACAATCGCAAAGGCGCAGTCCCTTCTGCTTTCTCCTACAGCACTTCACATACCCCTGACCCTGACCCTGACCCTACCCCTAACCCTTCCCCACACCTGGCCGAACAGATACAGCATTTTGGCCATGCAGGTCTTGCGTCTACGCTCCACAGAGTCTTGCTTCTCTCTCCACCTCTGCAGAATGGTTTGCTGGTAATCGTCCACCGTCTCGATGAACTTGTACATGTCCCTCGCCGTCTTGCCATCCTCCACCTTTCTTGCAGAGTCCAGCCTCGAGCGCAGGTTGCACCTGAAGTGACGGAAGCACATTATTATTTTTGGAGAGTGTTGTCCCGTTTCGCACTTTGGGTCACAGGATCCCACAGCTTCGCTTCACCGACCTTTTTCCAAGACCCAAACGTGTTCACGAGAAGACACTCCTGTGTCGTAAGAGACCAGGTCAACTGTACATATGAACTTCTACAAGCAGTATTATTACAGGTTTTGGTACTGACTATTCTTTTGTTAAAAATACCATCCATGCAATCTTCTAATAGGAACATATTCTCAAATACCTAACTTAACATTCATGCATGCATAAATCTAAACCCACACCTTCAGTGATAATTATGACATAATAGGGAGAGAATGATAACAAATGTTCCAACATGTTTTAAAGTCACTGTAGTAAACGGACAGCAATATATATCCTAGATCTGTTTTTGTAATTCATTTATAAAATGGGCCCCACGTTTTAAGGAAGTCGTTCAATGTTTCTGTATCTGTCTGGTGGAGCTTCTCCAGCTGTAATGCACACAGCGTTAGAGTTTTCCATTCTGTGAAACTTGGACAGCTCTCTCCTTTCCAGTAGTTTTTACTGCAATCTGTGATATGCAGATAATGTGGATACCTGTACATGCATGGTGCTACTAAGATGGTCCTAAATAAAACAGCAGGCTGCTTGTCCAATAGATAACCTCAAGAAACAAACCCACAAACTCACCTCACTCGGCGTATACAGCAGAAAGCGATGTACTTCTTGAACAGGTACAACAGTCTCGTCTCATCTGCATTTTGCAGTTGGGTTATCAGGTCTGTGCCCAAAGCGTGCATCTGTAGAGAGATGTCCCCTCTGAGCAGGGCCTGGCTCAACACCTCCAGGTTGGTTCTCTGCAGCTTCACGTTAATCCCATAGGGAAGCCTCGCCATCTTGGTTCTCAGGATGTGCTCCTGTTGCACCTCCATGTCGGTCTGGTAGCGGAGAATGTCCTCGTTGAGCTTCTTGGGTTTCTTCTTGACCGCCCGTTTGGGTTTTGGTTTGAGCTCCTCCCTGCCTCTTCCACTCAGCCTCTCCTCTTGTCTTTGCTCCCCCTGGAAGGCCTGTCTGTCTTCATCCTCTCCCTGCTCCTCGCTGATCGCCTCATACCTCTTGACGGTCTTTTCCCTGGTTTTTCTGACTTCCGGTCTCTTCGAGCGCTCCTGGTTGGACATGGCAATCATCCCCTCCCGAGCCGCCTTCATCTTGCAGATCTGCTCCTTCCCCATGCTCTGGACACTCCTCAGCTCGGAGGTGGCCTGAATCGTGGTGGGGTCCAAGCTGTCCAAGACTGCAAACTTCGCGCTCACATCATCCAGGTTCTGGTCCAGAACGGGAAAGAGGTTGGAGACTTCCTGGAGTATCTCGGGAGCCCTCCTGGACATGTTTCTGCCGAATTTGGAAATGTGCTGCAACTCCAGCGCGGGCACGGGTGCTTGGATGATCTGGTTAGCGAAGGCGTCATGGAGTTTGGCGAGGAGCTTGGACAACGTCTCTCGAACTGTGTCCTCCACCGAGCGGTAGATGTTCACTGCTTCAGTCGACCACATTTTGCCCACAGGGTCTTGCTCAGTCGAATCCTGGATTAGGTCAATGACGTTGGTCTGGAAGTCTTCCAGGAGTTCCCTGGACAGCCTCTCCACCTCGGCCACAACGTCCCCTCCTTTCCCCAACTTCTTTTTCGGGGATACTTCCGGCTGGGTTACACTTGGCCCCAAGTCCTCCACCTCAATACCAGGCACTTCCACAGGACGCAACTCCCAACGATCTGGTTCTCTCACCTCAGGCTGAAGGATTCGCTTTTTCTTCACCGCTGGTGCGGTTTGGATCTCCAGTTTGGGTTTGCTTGTCGCGTCTGCCTCTCTTCTCATCAGTTCCACCGTCTCTTGTAGCTTGTTGTTCTCGAGGAGGGCGTCTGAGCACCTGGTCTCCAGCCCCACCAGCTGCATCTCCAGCATCACCTTCTGTTCCCGGAGTCTCCTGACCTCCTCCAGCAGGCTCTCCGAGCAGGCCTGGGAGTCGTTGACCTGCAGCATGCCCAGGGAGGTTTTGCCCTCGCGGAAATCTTTGGTTTGCTGCTGGAAGGCAGCGTTAATGTTCTGGATCCCCTTCAGTATGTGGCTGAAGGCTATGGACTGAGCCTTGGTGCAGGAGAGGATGTTCTTCATGTCGTTGACCATGTTGGTGAGCTCCACAGAGGTCTTGTTGCCCAAGCTCTCGTCCTTCAGTAACTTCTCCATGCTGGGAGGCTGCAGCTCTTGGATCTTCACAATCATTTTGGCATCGAGTTTCGCCTCACGCCACCATCTCCATACACCGCCCTTCGGCAAGTCTGCGGACACAGCAAGACACATAATAATCCAGAGCTAGCCCCAACCTTTTTCATGAAGACAACCAGGGAAGTCTTACAAGAAAAAAAAACACCTAACAAAAACAAAAAGACTGTACTGTAAAAAAAGGATTTGATTACTAAAACTAGCAAGAGAAAACACACTCTCAACTGGAGGGAGACAACGCACACTCAGAAACTGTAAATCATTAGATCTAAATAGAGGAAAAACAGCTGACATTAACGTAATGAATCTCTTCATATAGAACCTGCTGAGGGTAAATGCTTAGAATGCTTTGTCACTTTGTGTGCGAGGTCTACATGAAGTAAGTGCGTTCAGTAACGGAGCGGCTCAGAGCGAGTTTTTCCTCTCACTCGGATCACGGATGAATTCCGCTCTCCAGCTCTGAGCTGCTCAGCGGGAGCAGGACTGAGCGTGCCGTGAAGTGGGTATTTTCACTGAGCTGCTCTGAGCGGCTTGCTTACTTCACACGGCCAGTGTAGCTGCTGCTAAGAGTATCCAATGGGGACGTGACTCATAATCATGGTAAGAGGTGCTTACCGAGGTCCTGGGTCTTGCGCCGGGGGTCTGCGTCGAAGAGCAAGGCGCAGAGACGGCTGATCTTCACAATGCACTCCTGAAAAGCGTCAAGAGACTTCCCAATCTTCATCTCCATCAGCGTCACCCAGTCCTCCGTCACCTCCTCCAACTCCTGATCCTCCCTCTCCTCCTCTTCCAGCAGCATATTTCCTGGGAGACGACAGCAAGCAGCACGTCAGCCCCTTTACAGGGGGTACTGCAACCGAGATTTTAAAATACAGGGTCTTTGAAAATCAAATATTAAAGTTGTTTTCAAGAAACTACAACTAATGAGGGTGTGCCAAAATTATCTTTCTTGGTTCCCACCTCCCCAGGTGTGTCAAATCCTGCGCAGGTATGCCTGTGTCAGTTTAATCAGTTTAAAGCAATTTTTCAACTCCATCTCCCCCCACTCCCCAGACACTCACTGGTCTCCTGCATCCATCTCAGCAGATGGATGAAGTCCACCTCCCTGTCGTAGCTGGACATCATGAAGTGACCGATGCTCTGGGTCAGCGAGGCTCTCCTCTTCCTCTCCTCCAGCTCAGACCCTGGGGCGATTCTGAGCCCCGTCTCCACCTCCAACTCTCTCCCGACCCGCATGTGGTGCAGCGCCATGTTCACGTTCTTTAAGATCGCGCTCAGACTCTCAGATACGTCCTGTGCACCAGGAAACACAGGGAGACTGCAACGGACTTGTGCTGGACCGTGGTCTAGTTCCTTCTAGATTTACACACATCGTGCGCTAATTTAACATTTAAAACAGCTTTGTTTTAGAGAACTGTGATATATCAGACCAGTAGCAAGCTGCTGTTTAAGATCATTTCACTAACTGGCTCCCTGTAGGAAGCGTTGCTCTCTCAAGCATGTTTAGAAGTGTTCAGTGGCTACCTCCAATCTCACGCACTCTGTGCTGTGTCAGCCCCACAAGCAAAACCAGTGGAAATCTCTACTTGATTAGAGTTTGGGTTCTAATAAATGAATAAAATACATTGAGAAAGATGGCCGGCACTTTACCTTCTGGGCGCGCTGTAGCTGGGTGAACTGAATTGTCTGGAAGACCAGCTGCACGGAGTGTGGGATCTCAATCCGACCGCTTTCCGGGTCAACATTCCCGAAATCTTCATCCTCTTCCTTTTCAATCAGCATTTTTGAGACAACAGGACTGAATGGATTTCAATAGTTTAAAAAGTGATCCTCTGTTACAGTAGAGCACTGTAGCCCTCCGAGGGAATCCAATTAAATTGATCCTGAAATACTAGTGGGTTGCATTTGTGGAATGTTCTGCATGACGTCACAATAGCAATGTTCTGTGATGTTACCATGGTTGCCATGATGACATCACTCCAGTTCAATGATGTCATGGTTACTAAGTACAAAAAAAACTTCTATTGGGTAAAAATTTTAAATAATAAGTAGGAAAAAAACAGCATTTGTTTTAAAGATTTTTATTTTAAATTAGTGCATTCCTAACTTTAAACACTCAGAAGATATACAGTAGGACTACATTTCTGTTATAAAATTAGACATTTTTTCATGGAGATGTCAGCTTTGATGAACACGTTGGTCTATTTAATAGTTTTTTTTTGTACAACTGTGTTTAAAATAATTGCTACCAGATTTCATTCAATCAATATCCTTTTCAACAACAGTAATAATAATAATAAAAACACAACAACAAGACAAAAACAAAATATTTCTTCATTCTTTTTTTCTAACACATTTACAAACGCATTTAAAAACAGTGGCATTCGACGTCCAAATGTGTAGTGCAACAACAGCGCAAAAAGATTCATTGAATCGACACATGAGGGCCTGGAAATAAATATAGAAACACCCAAATGTCCAATCCCTACCTCCCAGCTCGTACTCAGATAAACAGCATTTCAAAATAAAGTGAGCTGGCGACTCCTTCATCATTGCGAAAGTAGATCTATACAAAATGTATACAAAAAAAAAAACAACTACACTATAACTTTACAATCATCTGTAGGTAACGGTACTGAACTGGCACTTTTTCACAGGGGGTCAAAGTTTCACAAGATCAGCTAAGTTTCCCTCTTGGAGTTCAGGGTGGGAGGGGTCACCAGAAGGTCAAAGTTCCTGGCCAGGTCAGAGTTCATTACCCTGTAAAAAGCAAGACTTCATTATTTTTCATTTCAGAAAATACGTTTCCCCAGAGAAGCTTTAAAATGACGCGGCGTTGTCTGTCGCTCTTACCTCGCTCGCCTGCTATTTCCGGGAGCCCTTCCTAGCCAATCGGTTCATGAAGCAGCAGGTTACCGAGGCAACGATGACCACGCCCACAAAGACAGCGGTGGCCACGCCCACAATTATGGGGATGAACAGGAGATCCGAAGCTGAGCGAGAGAGAGATAGAGAGACAGTCAGAACTCTAGAAAGACCAGCCAGCACTATTGCTTGCATTATTGCAGTGGTGCCTCTATAGGCTAAGTTCTTTAGATCTTTTATCCCTACCCACTGTAGATTTAGACCGTTTCTAACTTACTCCACACATTCTGAAATCTGAATCGACCCTTCTAGTTTTCTGTATACAGGCTCACACAGAGTATACTCAGACAGACAGAGTCAGGCTCACCCAGTGAGTACATGTAGACTCGGACAGTATTGGAGTGGCTGTGTGCCCCTGTGTTGAACCAGCCCCCATGCTGGTCCATCCCCCAGACCTCCACCTTGCATCGGTACAGTCCTTGGTCCTCCTGCCCCGCCCTGTGAATCCTCAGCCTATAGGAGCTGGGGGCGGGCCGGTCCACGCTGACATCACTGCCGTTGCTGTAGAGACGGGAGGTTCCGTCGTGACGCAGCACAGCCAGCAGCCTGCCCTCGCCTGGCTCCTCCTCCCCCTCCCTCACAGGCATCACCAGCCACTTGACCTCCGCCTGGGCGGGGCCTGTCATCGCTATGGAGATGTTGCATAACAATGAGAAGGTGTGGCCACGGTTCAGGGGCGGGCCCGGAGCTAGTCCCGCTTGTGCAGTGACTGTCACAGCTGAGGAAGTAGGAAACAGGAAACAGTTTTATAACAAAACCACTAACAAAAGTTTAGCTGTCACGGCTTTGTAAAGGAAAGTTGAGTTTCAATGTGACAGAGTGGACAATGAGTCTGTAATGTTTATCGCACCCTCCTCTCGTTACCACAGCATTTAAATCTCACTATCCACCCCTTCCAGCTCACCTTTGGTCCTGAGGCTGACGTTGACCCCCCTTGACCTCTGGCTGGCGGCGGGGGTCCCAGTGGGCGGAGCTTGACCAGTGTAGACGCTGACCGCACACCGGTATACGCCAGAATCCGCTGGATGGGCGGAGTAAAATCTCAGAGTGTACCGCCCCTCTGCCTCCTTCTCCAACGAGGCCCCGCCCCTCCGGACGACATCACCATCGCCCCATGTCACCACCCCGTCCGGGCCCAGCCTAGCCACAGCTAGCTCCGCCCCCCCACTCAGTCCCCGCAGCCACTGGACCAGCACTGAGGGGCGGGAGGCAGGGCTGAGTCCGCCCACCTCGCAGGATAGGCTCAGAGGAGAGCCAGCAGGCAGAGAGACCTCCCCCTGAGGAGAGACTGACACTGACAGGGAGTCGGCTGGGCAGCGGGGAGAGGAGATGGAGGAGTGGGAAGGAGAGAAGTGAGAGAGGAGGGAGACGGAGAGGGGAGAGAGGAGGACAGACAAACACAGATGTTACAACCAAGCCATCAACAACAATACATTCATTAACAAATCTAAAAACGTGCCATTTTCACAGGTGCTGTTTAGAAATGACGAGGGGTCAAATGCATTACGAGGAACAATGGTAACAGTAGATCCGAGCGTGTGGTCAGGCTGAACAATAGAACACAGCTATTAGCAATGACAATGACTGAGACAGGCTTGATGAAAATGGACCGATTGTGCGGCACAGTGCAGCAGCAGCGTTATTGAAGCCAGCTACGGTATAACACACAGCAAAAGAGAATCATGCATCTGTGTCCAAACTACAAGCCATAGATAGAAACAAGACAGGGGGAGACAGAAGAGAAACTCCTCACACTCCTTAGTGGTAAGTTTATTAATTAGCATCATAATCCGATTGTATTAATAAACCCTCCAGATAAAAGACACACTCCTGGCCTAATTGGTCAGATCCAAAGGAACGGAATCCAGTGTGATCGTTCCCGTTGTTAACAGTAGATTGGATTGAGGAGGCAGTGTTTGTTAAATGTATCTGTGATGCTGTTATTTTGCTTCTATGATAATCTAAAGAAGAGACACCAGCCCCACACTCACTTATCGGCTGCACCACGACGTTGCCCAGCCCCACAGTCCTCTGAGCAATCCTCTCCCAGCTTCCCTCAGGGTCATGAATCCACTGGGATACCTTGCAGAAATAGGTTCCTGAGTCCGAGGGCTGAAGAGACTCTATCCTGAGACTGTAGAAGTCCCCCTCCTCCTCGCTCTGCCCCCTCCTCTTCTCCACTGAAACTCCTCCCTCCGCATACCGCCTCTCATAAACCCCACCCCTCCCTGGGTACACACCCAGATCCCGGCCAATAGAAATGATATCCCTCACATCGTGACCACTCCCCCCTTCTCTGGCCACACCCCTTGCCCCGCCTCCTCCCTGCACGACGAAGGTGACCGACAGGTGGGTGTGCTGCTCTGATTTGACAGAGGCGGCGCATGTCAGCTCCAGCCCTACCCCTTCTGGTAGGGATTGGCTACCCAGGGAGCGAGAGGGAGGGGCCTGAGGTGTGGGGGTGTGGTTAACTTTGAGGGAGTCCGGAATCACTGCAAACAAAAAGTAAATAAAATAAGTGTCACCAATCTTCCATCTTATCCTGTGTACAGCTAAAAAAAAATGATAGTAGTTCCTGGCTACAATATCAGTTTTTGTAATTTATAATAAATTTATAATTAATATAATTTAAAAAGAATAAAAAAAAACCATGGATAACAACATTAACTATTTATTGTGTTCTATTTTATTAAAACATACATAATATTAATTTTCATTATATTTTATGAATATGTATAGCTGACTCTCTCTCTCTCTCTCTGTACTGTCTTCTGTGTCCGAGTGTCTACTGGACCCCCTTACCTCTGACAGGGACTTTGGCGCTGTAGTTGCCCAGGTATCGGGAGTCAGTGCTGGGGGTGTAGCACTCCCAGGTCCCCTGATCCTCGGCTCTCAGCCTCTGGATGACCAGCCGGACTGCATCCCCGCTGTCCCTCTCTACCCTCACCTCCCCCTCCTTCACCCGCTCCAGGAAGGGGGCGTAGGGGAAGCCTCTGTCCCGCGTGGAGATCACTCCTATGGGGTGCCCCCCCGAGCCCATCCGGTACAGGAACCACTCAAAATCCTGCGTGCGCGAGCCCTCATACCCCGAGACAGAGCAGGGCAGGGAGAGGGGGAACCCTGCTACCCGATACAGGGGTCCCGGGGGAAGGAAGACCTCGCGACACACACAGACTGCTGCAGCTGAGAGAGAGAGAGGGGGGAGGGGAGAGAGGGAAACACCATGAGAACATAAGAAAGAGGAGGCCATTGGGCCCATCAAGGCTCATCTGGTTGCTAGCAGCTGATTGATCTATGAGAGGAGAATAGGGACATAAGGGGAGAGGGTGAGAGAGGGGTAGAGAGCAGAGAGGAGAGAGAGGGCGGAAGGGAAGAGGGAGAGAGGAGAAGTGAAGGAAAATGCAATCATTTTTTGGGGGGGATAAAAAGTGCAAAGAGATCAAATTGTGGTAAAAGGAAAAAACAAGATACTGTAGAACTAGCAAAAAGACACCTGTCTGCAGGACGTTTCTTATTGTGAAGCGGTTTCTTAATACTCTGATTCCATTAAAATGATCGCAATCCTCCTACGACTGCAACAAAACATCACCCTGAATGTGACAAAAACAAGCGACAGTGTGACTCAGAAAAGCGCTGCTGGTCTGGGAACACAGTGTACGATGCAAATCGTCTTTATGAGTAAGACTTTCCAAGTTGACATGATTCTGTTTGAATATAAGGCAGCTGTGTTTGCTAGCTCTGGAACAGCAAACGCTGTGGATCCTGCCAAGTGTGCTAAACCGAAACAAAAAAAAAAACTCTAAATAATATTAAAAATGTTTTTTTTTTTTTGTTAATGCTAATATATATATATATTTTGCAACATTGCAGCTTTCTTTTTTGGTTAACTTTTCTCTGCTGTAAAAATTGCAAACCACGTAGCATCTTCAATCCTGATTTTTTCCCCATTCATGAAATCCGCTTTTCAAAAGCCAGCTCTCAATGTTCTGCTTTTCTGATGTGTGTGGAAATGAAGGTCAGTATTGACTACACATAGAAACACATGCATATATACATACATACATGCATGTCACACTTGAGAATTATTGTATTTCTTGTTCTTATTGTATGACTTATATTGTAACACTTGAATGTATTTGTATTTGCTTGCGATTGTAAGTCGCCCTGGATAAGGGCGTCTGCTAAGAAATAAATAATAATAATAATAATAATAATAATACATACATACATGCATACATACATACATGCATACATACATACATGCATACATACTGTAAAGCAGGAAATGTTTTCAGCCACTTCATTTTCACTGTCACATAGTCATTTAAAAATGCAGCATTGTCATTATTTTTTATTGTTCTTCTATAAGGGGAAAGGTGTAGGACGGAAGTTTAAAATGAACTGCAGTTTTACACTGTATCTGATGCAGGGCGTGTCCTCCGATCAGTTTGATTGAATGACACCATAGGCGTGGATTGAATAGGCACTGTATTAACTGAGCTGTCTACCTGCTTTACAGCGGCGCTATTCAATCAAAACTGAATGCATCTACCCCACCTTGATCGACTTAGAACAGACAACTTACAGATACAAGCACTTGCAAATTACTCTCTGGTTACATAAAAACACACTAGAGGCTTTGAAGAATAGTATTAGATCCTGGAAATGCTGGAAACAAATCTGTATTAGGTCTTATAGGGTAGTAGTTATTGTATTATGGTGTGTAATCCTGTTCAGTATAATAATAATAATAATAATAATAATAATAATAATAATAATAATAATAATAATAATAAATATGTTTGATCTCTAACTGTACAATCCTTAATAATGTGCATTATACACACACACACACTGTAAAATCCCCCAAAACATCCTCTTCCAATTTAGAGAAGGGAAAAATCCGAAGATTAACCAGGGGGGGTTTCCAAAAGCCTTCACAAAACATTCCTTATCGGTACAGAAATTAAATAAAACAGAAACATCTTATTAATATGTCGTTTACTTCAATATGATAGATAGATAGATAGATAGATAGATAGATAGATAGATAGATAGATAGATAGATAGATAATGCGAGGTATGCTACACAGAAGGTTATAGAACATGTTTAGAAAATACAGGAATCCATTTCAGTTCCAAGTCCTCTGTTTTGAATATTTTTTATAGATAGATCGATACGACACCTCACTAGCAGAAGATACAGTCAGTAGGCTATGCTACCAGCGCACAGTATATGAATGAAACAGACTCACCCCACAATAATAATAACACACAGCTCAGCATTGCCTCCCTCGACGCAGCCATCTCCGCGTATCAAATTGTAAACCCCTCCATTTCACACAAAACCGACCGAACGTGTAACTGTGTATATATATATATATATATATATATATATATATATATATATATATATATATATATATATATATATTCTGAACTGCAATATATTATCACAGACTGTTGCTAATACGACTACAGTGCAACCAGCAACACGCACCAGTGACCGCTTACTTTCTGTATCATATTACCAGCGTCTGTGTTTCTATCGTTTTCTGTACTGTATATATCGCTTTTGTTGTTGTGTGGGGTTTTTTTTTTTTAAATATATATTTATATATATTTTCGTTGTTATTTAATCTGCTTTATTTCCGCGTTTCGGTTCCTAAATCCTATTTTTACAAAGAGGCAGGGGTTTCAGGACGGGAGAGATTGTGACCAGAGTGTAGGCGTATTCTTGAATGTAAGCCAAACCCGCCCATGCATTTAAATTATGAGAAGCGGGTGGGAGTTCATTGCTTTTGAGTTTGAACGACATTTCTTTACAGTAACAGTCTGGGTACACATGACCTTGGCGTGACACTGATTTACCCAGTTGACCCGCCACTGTCCTTTTGTTAGTGCCTGCCTGGAGTCGCACACGTTTGCAGTGCGATGGTATGAAGGTAGCAATTGTTTATATATATTTTCTTCATATCTTTTCTTAATTTATTGGCCTTACACGTTTAGAGAAATGGAAACTGTAGAGTTAACAAACAGATCTTGTGTGAGCCGTCCAAATGACCTCCCAGATGGTCTAATGGGGGTTTAGTTTGCTTTTAAATAGTGTTTGTACACGTCCTGGCTGCTGCAATTAAGCTTAGCCCCCTAATTTAACTATTCAAATTATTATGAAACTGGTGAACTCTGCGACCGAAGAATTACAAAATACACGTGTGTGTATATCCGTCGCCACGCCCACTGTGTGAGGTTATCGAGAAGACACGCCTTTAGTGGGAGGGGTTACCAGAGCGTTTTAAATGTCGCAATAAAGTGACTTTATTTACAATCTTTTTTGTGTGTGTGGGTGACGGAAATTTAAACAAAACAAAAAAAAGTTGGAGGAACGGTTTGCATTTAAACTGTAATGGCATTTAGTGAATAAGAGCAACACCTTTGTACTTATTTTTTGCATGATCCTTTTTTTTTCTTGTTAAAATAAGGCCTGGTTTTGTTCTTTACAGAAATCATTTAAATTACAGACGTGTAAGAATCCACGTTTCTTTCTATACACTGCAAAACATTTTTTTTTTTAATATTAATGAAATTAAAAAAAATCTTATTTTAAGACCGATTTTCCTAAGAAAACTAAGTTTTATTTTTCTTGTAAGAATATTAAAAAACGTTTTAAAATAAGAAACTTTTGACTTAGTATCTGTGTAGATGTTGCCCATATAACAGTTACTGGACACGTGTGGGTTATGTGGTGAAATTTAATATTACATAAAAAGAACTTCAGTCAAGGTAAGGGGAGGATATAACAGAAGTCTAAAACCATCTTGAATAGTCTAGATTAATTGAACCCAAGTCTCTACTTCAGATGTACCACAGAGAGTCGGAGGAGAGGGGAGTCGAGTTAAAAAAACAAAGTTCAGAACATGAATCAGTTCCAGATAAACCCATTTGATTCTGTGGTTACATATTTAGCTATGCTAGTGTTTGCCAAGTCTTTGTGATTTATATGAAAGCAACAACCAAAAAATAAAAAGATGCTCAGTTCAGCCAGCATTACGATTTTCCAGCTCACACATTTGCCTATCTCTGATTCAATTTGAAGTGTGTGTGTGTGTATCCTTATAAAAGTTTAACAATGTCAATTCGCACAGTCATGTTGCAATTGTCCATTGGTTCTGCATTTACCATAACTTACCATGGTTTGACGTGTTTTCTAATATGCTTCACCATATCTCTCTTTGCTTTTGCTTTCACTCTGCTTCATAACTCTTTGCGATGCTTTAATTGAGGGCAAACGTTTTATAATTGCAAGACTGGTCAAAACATCTAGCGTATGTATACAACGTATGTGGGTCTGGCAGATCACATGACACGTCATGTGCTCACATACATTTGCTTACATCTAATTACATTACCGATTCTCAGGTATCGCGTCAGTATCTCCATTGTGTCCGGGGCTCTCTTCCTGTTTAGAAATGCTATGCCCACGCGATGCTCAGTTTGTGCAGCCACATTACAGGGAGATGAATCTGGGTTGTCTGGGTGATGGCAATCGTTTCCCCTTTAATACTTAGCATTGGTGCTGTTCCACCTGCCCAAGGTAAATACTGTTATCACATCTCTTTTGTGTGCTTTTATAGTTCAAGAGAAATCTGGAGGAAGTTAAGTGGTTGTCTATAGTGCCTATACAGTGGGGGAGCCTTTGAAGCTTTCAATGGTTTTTTTAAATGTATTTTTATTTTTGAATGCAATACTCTTCCCTAAATCTTACCTGTGTTGCACTCCCATCAGCTACAAAGATATCAAATGTGTGGTTTTGAAAGCAACACCCTGTAAATGTATAGCATAGAAAAAGCATTGCAAGGTGTAATCAGCACAGCTTACCTGTGCAGTGTGCAGCACAGCTTACCTGTGCAGTGTGCAGCACAGGTAAGCATTGTAAAAACTCAGGCAAGTTAATAAGACTCTTACTGCAAAGCAGTTTCACCCATTCCAGGTTTTACTACCAGCTTGATTAGCCACAGTGTATAAGATAACAAGCTCATGTCTTATTAAACTCACAGCAAAACCAGGAGTGGATCAAACTGCTGTGCAATCCCATTTTCCATCCCAGAGAATAGCAAGGTATGGTAAAGCATATTAATAAACATGGCAAACCATGGGTAAACTATAGTGAATGCATAATATAACTACAGGAAACTCATTGTTAAAGCTTCTTATACTGGTAACATACACAGAACCCCCCTCATTTTTTTTCGACTCATGAAATAAATGTTCAAGCCCTTCCGGGGCCCACACACATACACAGTTTGAATCATGACACTGTAACGTCAAACTGTCAAGCTGCAGCCCAGCGGATGTGGGTAAGCTGAGTGTCACAGTGCTGCTGCTGCTGCTGCTGCAGGTCTTAAGCAGAACTCACTTCCCTTTCTGCTCTTCATGACGTGCCTGTGATAAGAGGAGAAACGCAGAGGAGTGAGACCGCCCCAGAGCCGCGGGATGGGACTGGTGGAGAGAACCGACTCAGTGCTGTAGAGAGACAAGGAGACACCCAGGGCCAGGGAGACTGAACCATGAACTGACTGGGAAGACACTGAGACTGTAAGTGACTGCTGTTCAAATACTGGCTAAAAACCAGCTCTGCAGCAAGCATCTTTTTAAAATATTTTCAGAATGGGACTTTATTAAAAACATCAAGATACATACAATACAGTCTTCAAGGAATAAAACGCAGCTGAGAAAGGATTTCATGAACTGCAAACCTGATTTAATTCATCGAAACGAACTTTCAAGAAACACAAAACAGTCCTTAAAACATATGTTATGAATACAGTCGGGTGCAAATTTATCAGAACTCCTCAAGATCTGTCACTTATATCCTTTATACACCTACCTGTACGAAAACCTCTAGGGGTGAGAATTTACATTGTCAGTCAGTAATCAGTGATGCAGAAACAGTAGGCACTCATGTGTGAAAATGTTAGACCACTTTGTGTTTTAATTACACAGCTAAAAAAATCTCCTGCGTTTTACCATTTGTGGCTGTGTGTTCCTTGTCTCTTACTATTTGAAATTAAGGCATGTGTGACCTATTATAGTCATCAATTAAATTAGACAAGCACTAATTTGCCTTTTTTGACAATTTTCCATGAGTTTCAGTAACTGTGGTTTGATCTAAACAGAACAAATCAAAAGCACAGAAGCAATGGGGTGCTCTAATACATTTGCACACGGCTGTGTAGGTCCTGTTCTCATTGCTGTAGGGCGTTGCAGATGTTTGTGAAGATATTCAGTAGATAGAATCTACTTGTCTTGACTTGTCAGCCCCATTTGTTCTGCCTAGGTTCTGTTTTTATTTCATCAACACATGGAAACCTTCTCTTATCAATCTCAATGTATTACAGACGGAGATCAAACAATATGCCAACTGAAAATGAACTGCTTTTAAACTCAGCCTGCTTGCTTCAGAGAGGTAGTTATCCACCGGGAAGCTCTTATAGATCTGCAATTGCATGTACAGCCATGCACTGAATCTAAAATCTAAAGGAGGTCGTCCTTTACAAATCTTTTCCTTTGCTGTTTCACTTTCAGTAGCCACTGAGTTTGTTCCGAGTGACAGTTTTAAGAAAGTTGTGGTTGCCTTCGTGTTAGAAATGCCGTCAACTTTTCTGCAGGGGTTATAAAGACAAACAGTGTCTTTGAAAGCTGCTAAATATTCTGCAAGCTGCTAAAAAAACTGAGCCAGTCTGTGCGTTTCCCGGAGAGAGGAGGGAGGGCCGCCCACAGCGTGTCAGATATATGCTTCACTCAGTGGTGGCTGCAGTGTGTGGGTGTCTGCCTGTATGCATGGGAAGTGAGCAGCTCAATATCTGAAACTGTGTTCTGATCTGTATCGGAACATGTGTGGAAGATGCTTGACCCTGCCCTGTCTCTCTGTCTCTTCTGTCTCGTCTTTCAGAGTGGCAGCAGCGTTGGGTGCGGAGCGATGGAGCCCCAGGGTCCCCCCATGCTCACCCCGTCCCCCACGGAGAAGCGGCGCGCCTGGGTGAGGAGCAGCCGCCACCGGCTCACTCTGGAAGAGGGGGTGATCCTGCAAGCTTGTGAACCCCAACTCGATGAGGTCTTCCTGGAAGGTACCAGCTGCCTGCCAGGGCTTCCAACTTCCAGAACTGAGTGAGGGATTTAGAAACACCAGAAGAAACCTAATGCAATGACAAATGCTCCGATTGTTAGCCATCAGAGAGGCAGTGGAACAGTAATTTGATATGTTTGGGACTGTAGAGGGTGGCCTTAATCCGGAACACAGGATCGGCCCAAATATTCAAGGTGACTTACCACTGCTGTCAATTGGAAACTGCAAAAAGTGACTTCAATTGTACAGTTAGTAATATGCAAACTGAGATGGTAGGAAGTCCTTTCTTCATTTGCAATTCTATATGAGCAGTTAGATTTGGTGATAACAGCTTTTTTATTTGCACAGGAAGCACAGCTGGAAAGATTGAGAGCTGGCTGCAGGATTGTGGGTAAGGCTTCTGTTTTGACGAGACTTTCAGACTGCGAGAGCGTGGGGGAGAGAGACACACAGGTCTGAGGGTTGAGGGTGCTGACTTAACTTGCAGCCAAGCAGTGCTGTGTGAAACACTGCTGGAAACCGTTTCATACACACACTGGGGCAGGTGCACAACAAGAGGGCTTGATTGAAGTCTTTCAAATACTAAAAGGAACTGACAAACCCTAGCAAGTTCTGAAACCAGGACCGGAAAATAAGTGAGCTTATGACTGTTCCATATGACGCCCTAGACACCTGTAACACAGGCTAGATCAGCCAGAGTGTCTACATCGCCATCTAGTGGACAGCAGTGTGTTCACGAGATCCCATTGGCATTCTATAAAAGACACAGATCTAGCTTGGGTTACACAAGGCGGGCAGCTTGAAACTCAGGTCAAAGCACATTAATGCAGAAAATATATTAAACACGATGTTTGGTTAATTTCAATAAGAATTGCAATCAGAATGAATCAAGCATCATAACATTTTTTTTTTTTTTTTTTACATGTTGGGGTTAAGCTGGTTTCCTGTGCTACTTCAATAGCCCGCGCTTTATTTTACAATTCTAGTTAATGTCATTTCATGGTTGGAGAAAAAAAACACAGTTTATCAGCTTCTGCTCAAAGAGAAACCAAAGTGCTTCCCAAGGGCTTAAAATAGCAATCATTCAATTTCTAAGGGAATGAAAACACCGTGTTTCTAAATCTCTAGGCAATCTCGATTTCGCATACGGTAGATTCTTGTGGTGCAGATTGCAGTTTTATGCAATGACGAAAAACAGAAAAGGAACGAATGTTGCACCCAAATCCTGACTTCATAAAACCTGTGCAGGTCCTGTGCACTTCATCGGTATTTTAGCAGGCTGTTATTTTTCGAAGTGTGAAGGAGCTGCTTTTCTGTTGCAGTTGACTGCCACAGATAGATGTGACGCCCATGCGTCAACCAGGCTTGAGTCTGCTATGACGATGATACGTGTCTCTGGTTTTCAGGTCGGCCACAGAGTTCTTCCCTGAAGACCCGATCAATAGAGCCGCTGGTAAGCGTTAAGCCACTTTTTTTCGGAACGCCACTGGCTTCCCTTCGGGATAGAATTATGTTCAGGGCTACCAAGCCTCCTGCTAACCCAAACCCGGTGTCCATACCAAGCACCAAAACTAAGCAAGTCAAAATGATGCATGCTGGAATCTGAGCAATTCCTTTGCCTAATGCAATTTATAGTTTTGAAAATCTGGTAGCACTTTCCATTGTCTGTAATGACTGTGTATTTACATAGTAGTAGTAAACACATGTCATTAAGGGCAGCAGTGTGGAGTAGTGGTTAGGGCTCTGGACTCTTGACTGGAAGGTCGTGGGTTCAATCCCAGGTGGGGACACTGCTGCTGTACTCTTGAGCAAGGTACTTTACCTAGATTGCTCCAGTAAAAACTCAACTGTATAAATGGGTAATTGTATGTAAAAATAATGTGATATCTTGTAACAATTGTAAGTCGCCCTGGTTAAGGGCATCTGCTAAGAAATAAGTAATCATTACAGTGTTAGCATGCATGGTTACAATGTGCTTCACTTGTGAATCTTTTTTTCAGTATATATGCAAGTACACAATTGTATCACACAAGAGTGAAGGTTAGGGTTAGGGGCGTTAGAGTTAGGGATATGGTATAAAATCAGATGTTGAAGTGAACTTGAGATTTTCTTTGTTTCTTTGTTGTTGCTACTATTTCGCATTTTCCCTTTTTTTTCAGAATCTTTTCTGAAAACTGGATACAGTTTAGAAGATGACCTGACTTTAGGAGCAGAAGGTAACGCGTTTACACTGTAACGCAGACCTGTCAACTCTCTCATATTCACCTATGTCTGATTTGTAGTTGCTATACAGCAACCACACGTTTGCAGCTCTGTAGGTCAGCTGAATTTCATTTGTTTTGTTACAGCGATTGTATTAAACCGAGCTAAAGATGAACCAACGCTGGGGTGAGATACGTTCATTTTTACTCACAGAAACAATGAATAAGAATTCACAATCCTCACAGAATCAGGTTTGGCAAGACTGAGGTAGAACAGAAACATGATCCAATCTCCTGAGGCTCTTCTGTATTGATAGATTGCAAACCTCACGCGAATCCTCTCTGTCGTTTCAGACATTATTCGTTGCTGCCGCCTCCAAGAGCTCGAGGGAAACAGAACAGAGAGAAGGTTCCTCCGGGGTAAATATGCAGCGAAGGCTAAAAGTTCTGCATCACCCTGTGGAACTAACTCATGTTGCTTCAGAAAGTCGAATGAACCCTGCGGCACGATCTTATGTTACATATTGAATTACATACCGCTTTGTAGTTTTCCCATATACTTAATGAAAAAAAAAAAACTATTGAAAATGAAAAAAATACTACTGTACTACTATTACGGCTTCTGGTATCGCTTTGTAGTTTCTTTGATTGTATGATGTTAAATAAAAGATCTAAATGATATATATAATGTGCTATTGGTCAGTGACTTCTGTTCCCAGTAACTGGTTTGATTTCAGCTCTCTGACAGAGAAGATGACTCAGTTCCAGTTCATGAGCCTGGGAAACAGCATGGCCTCCAGTGGACTGTCGAGTGGGACCAGTAAGACCGCGTCCAGGTGCGTACTGGGAGTGTACTGGTACAGCATTCTACATCATTGGACTGTGAATGATAGCGCATGATTATTTTGATTATGTCCGATTCTTAAGGCTAGATTCTCAAATCCATTTACTCTAGATTGACATTAGCGCATTTTTCTGAAAGGGGTAAAAAAAAACACCAATTATAAATGCTAAAAACAAATACGAAACAACTTAATATGTTATTTAAGCCCCTGAATTAAAAACCTGAGCTGTTGATATCTGGATGGCAGCTTTATTGGAAGCGTTTCTCCTTGCTAAAAAAAAATACATGTGTTAATGCAGAACGGTAGTAAATAGCTTTGATATTTAATTAAGCCCTTAATGATATCTTAATGAGGCTACTTGATTGGTAATGACTGCTGTACCTGATTCTCATTGGCTGAGCCTGATTCTCATTGGCTGAGCCTGATTCTCAGTGGCTGTGCCTGATTCTCATTGGCTGAGCCTGATTCTCAGTGGCTGTGCCTGATTCTCATTGGCTGTGCCTGATTCTCATTGGCTGAGCCTGATTCTCAGTGAATGAGCATCACTCTCAATGGCTGAGCCCGACTCTCAGTGGCTGCCCATGACTCTCAGTGGCTGCTCCCGATTCTTCCCGCAGCGTGTCGGAGATCCTGGAGCTGTGCTCGGAGGATGCCGAGGAGACCCTCTATAACCTGGGCTTCGGGCAGGATGAGCTGGCGCTCCCGGCCAGGATTCCCACCAGATTCTTCAACTTCCCGTCCAGCCTCCAGGGGATCAACTTCCGACTGTTCCTGGAGTCGCAGCTGCAGCGCGTGCGTGAGGAGGACCCCGGCCTCTCCCTGGCCAGTAAGACCCGAAATACACATGGAATACTAACGAGAGAAACCACAGCGATTATTTAAACCGGTTACAATTAACATTACCAAATAAAGAACATAGAAGACTGTCTTCCATCTCGGTTATTTTGAGGGTGTGCATTATCCCGTATATTATTATTATTAGTAGTATTAGTATTAGTAGTGTTATAATATTAATAAGACTCCCATTGCAGATCAGTTTGAGCCAGTCCAGGTTTTGCAGTCTGCACGCTTAATAAGAAACAGAAGTGAATACTGGAATCGATCTAACTGCTCTGCAGCGGGAGTCTTATTTCCAACTATTCATTTGCCTCTTTGTAAGTCTGCTTTGAAAAACATTATTTGTATCATGTAAAAGGCCATTACGACAGAGAATGTTAAAATGCAGACATCTGTTCTCGTCTCAGCTGATGATGGGATCACAGTTTTAATCAGCTATCAATGTATGAGGAGCCCCGTCGGAACTGTGAGGCTGCAAAAACCACACCGCGTGAAAACTGATAAGATTCGTGCTTCAGCACACTTACTGGCACTTCAACATAACAACCAAGTCAAAAGAAATGACTGGGTTATAAAAACCCTCACCCGCGCTGTGCTTCAAAAACTGTAATGAGATGTTTATTTGAGATATCCGAGTGTGTAGCTTCAGATATAATTTTTTTTTTTATATTTATTTCCAATTCTTCCTAGAGGTTTGGGGTTCTGTTGCCCCTCCAGGATGGAGTTATTCTCTAAATCTGCCTTTGACCTGCTGTGAACAGCCAGTTCATTAAAGACTGGCGTAAACTCTTATAAAATATTCCTTTAGTACTCTGAAGAAGGCACTGGCTTCTCTGCTTGTCTTCCCTATAGTAGTTTGAATTGAGCGTTTTGGAAGTTTTGGATGAAAATCAACCCAGATGACCCGTTCCCCAAAGCCACTCCTTCTACCCCCCTCTCTCCGCAGGTCGATTCCGGCAGGTGGAGGTCCTCACCACCATGGCCAACGCCTTCTACTCCCTCTACTCCCACGTCTCCAAGACCCCCGTCCAGAAGCTGGCCCCTCCAGAGTTCTCCTTCTCCTCTCCCACGGAGAAGATCAGCCAGCGGTTCAACAGCGTCCGCAGCGAGCCCCGCTCCCCCGTGGACAGACTCAAGGACACCATCTCCAAGATGTGCCTGTACACCGGCTCCAGGGAGTCCCTTGGCTCCCCGGGGCCCTCCCCTCGAGCCAGCCCCAGGAAGAGGCGCAGCATGCCCAACGTGGTGGAGATGATCCTGGGGACGTCCGAGGCAGGAACCCCAACGCAGCTGAGCAGGGCCGTGTTCAGGCCAGACCCCGTGGACGAACTTTCAAGCTCCGTTTCTGTAGAGGGTTCTAGAACCCCCGTCATGGGCTGTGCTCTAGAACCTCTCCGGTGTTCTGAACCAGGAAAGTTCTGCCAGGATGTTATCTGCCCTCTAATTGTGGAAACGGTGCACAAAGAACCCTTTGCTTGTCTGGTTCATACTGAGATGGTAGGAACTGCTGGATCTGTGGGTTTGACTCTGCAGTCTAGAGTCTGCCTTGGTTCGGGTAAGACAACTGGCACAGGAGAGGGGTCCAGCGAAGAGCCCGTCACTGTGAAGGCTGACAGATGCCTGAGGGATGGGTGCTTTTCACAGGGTGCTCAGGCGTGCACAGAGAGGGGTACCAGGACTTCTGAAGATGTTTCTAGGGATCCTGAGGCAATCCTCGACCCAGTCTGCAGGATAACCGTCAACGGCACGGAGGGAGATTTGGTTGAGGAGCCGGAGCTCTCCGAGATTGTCGTGGAGCCGTTTGGGGACAGCGAGGGGGGCGGAACCAGTGCAAAGCTAAAAGAATCCTCCTCGTTCCCAGGGTATTTGAGTCCTGCCAAGGAGGGAGCTCACACCTTGAAGCAAGAGAACTCTTTCGAGATGGAGGAGGTACGTGGTTTAATTTGGTCACTTTTTTTTTTACCCTCCTCACTCCTGAGACCAGGTTAAAGAGAAAGTGAAATTTGGCCGTGAAACGCGTTACATGCTTTACCCGAGAGCACACACACATACAAAATAAAAGCACAGGCGGATATATAATTTCAGTTCCGCTCAGTTCTGAGCACCCGCTTTTTCGTTTTTTTTTTTCTTTTTTGTCTTTGGTATTTCCCTACCAATTCTCCCACACAAACCCCAGCTGTGCAACTGGCAGTAGGTTCCCTTTTGGGAAACCTTCTAATGTGGGCAACCCCAAAGAAATATAGTTCCTGAGAATACCAAGAGTTATTCTGCCTGGTTAGTTTCACAGTCCTATGCAGCTGACAGTATCTACAGTGCTTTTGGTTGATGGACCAAAACCAGCCTTAAATACGGAGTGTTGTTGCTTTAGTCTTTTATTAAGTCTGGGAACTATTGCATTGACACCGACGTAGAAACTCTGTGTGTCACCCAGGTTCAGAGCACTGGTGAAGATGACATCAGCCTATCAGAGGCCAGGAATCGAATGACCTCATCTCCTCTGGCAGCTGTGACTACGAGACACAGAGGTAAGACTTTATCCATACTGGGCAGAAGGAGTCAAGGAGAAATTGCTTGGAATGCCGTTGTCCATCCATCGACAGTCCAAAGCACCTTTGACCATTGTTCCATATTTTAGCCTTTTAGTCTTGTTCCCCTTTCTTAACAGAGGTATTCTTACTGCAACACATCCTTCAAGCCCTGATTTCAAGAGTGACCTTCATACTGTTGATCTGATGGACAACGACACCTGTGCCTTCTACCAGTTCTGCTGTCAATTCAACGCTTGTCTTCTTTCTATTCCTTCAGGATATTATCTGCAAGTGTCACTCATCCTTGTTAGACAGCTTTTTTGGGTCTTCCAGTCCTGGGTTTGTCAATCACAGATGATGTTTCTCTGTGCCTGTTGATTATGCTTCGGATACCACACCTTGAAAATCGAGTGATGCAAGCTATTTCATAAACCTTCCCTTTGCACATCATTTCCTAATATTCAGAGCCAGGGGAAGTGACACTGTGTGGAATCTCTTACAAGTTACCCAGAAACCTTAATCAGAGAGGAAACTGGGTTGGTAAACAGGAAACGAGGCGCATGCAAAACCTTGGTTAAAAAAAATATCTACCACTTTTCCTTTTAGATGTGATTCTGCGAGGGGACAGCATGCAGTCAGACAGCAGTGGCTTTGTGGAGGATGACCTTCAGAACCAGGGTCAGAACTAGAAGCAGAGCAGACCCAGAACCAGAGCTAAGCATGCCGGTTCTGTTTCCCATGTGGATCGGAACCCGGCACAACTCCTAAGGATCTGGGTCTGGTACCAGCTGCTTCGAGACCCAAGAAGAGAAACTAAACAGGTTCAATGAAAGACGTTAAGTCACTGAAAACGTTTGCTGTTGAATTTCTGACGTTTCTTTCAGCATTTGTTCTTTCTGTACAATTTGCACACCAGCGCTGCCCAGGGAGAAACCTACAGCTGTCAAATTTACATGCTGCTGTAGAAGCTGTTCTCTGCACGGAAAGGATTGCACAATGTTTTATTAGTGCTTGCCGCTGATTGTGAGATATATTTTTCTATTCCTGTTCTGTAGAGAAGTGTGGTGTTCTATTTATTTATAGAAATGAATAAAGAGTGTATTTATAATACAAAAGAGGTAGTTCACTTCCTGCATGGTTTTAATAAGGATACGCTCAGACAGGGACCCTAGCTGTGTTCACATTTACTACAGTATACTATCCAGCAGGTTTCTGCAGCATCAATGGCTAAAGATCTGTTAATCTTGACTAATTAAGCCAATAACTGGTGCAATTAAGTAACAAAAACTAGAAGACCCTGCAGCTCTCCAGGACCAGGCTTGTAGACGCCTGGTTTAAGCATATGATCAAGCAGAGTTAGGGGCTAGGAGACTCCTTCGCACAGAGAGTGGGGGGGGAGATGGAATGGATTACCTGGCCATGTTGCTGAGGCAGAATCACCGGGATCCTTCAAGACCCGACTTGACCAATTGAGATCAGCTACTAGAAACCGGACGAGCACTGATGGGCCGAATGCCCTCCTCCCGTCTGTAAATTCAAAATTCACAACATTGCATGCGCTCTCCACAAAATCAAACGTTTCCTGCCGTGGTTTACTGCAATCGTCTTTTATTCAAAACAGAAGTACCAAAGAACAGGAGGTAGAAAGTGGCATCTCTTTTAAATCACACACACACACACACACACACACGTGTTTGCGAAGACTTTGCATTGACTCGCATACAGTGTAGATTTCCTATTCTAAGTTACTGGGGCTCAACTATTTTTACATTGCTCACAGTGCCCTCTTGTGGAAGCAAGGGTTCACCACAGCTGAATTAAACAGGCTGAAAGCGTCTTTTCTGCTAAGCCTAGTTCAGGTTGTCTACAGCATATATTTCTAAAAGAACCTCAGTTAATGCATAGACACATGTCTCCGATGCAATGTCTTTATCGATGTCCCCTATCTAAGGACAACAATAACACCGTAAAGGGAAAGATATTTGAAAAGACAATATTGGTATTATAGCTCTCCCGTTGACAAAGATGGGCCCGGTACAGCAAAAAAACCCAAACACACTTGTAACCGTAACAATCATAATTATGCAATGGATACAGAACTATATGCAATATATACAGAAGAGACTGGGGATTATAAAAGGCAAATTTCTCTGTTAAATTCAAGTTTAACTGGTACTACTGGGAACCCCAGAGAATTCCTCTCACTGTTTATGCAAAGTTAGTAAAAAAACATTTAGATTGGACCATACAGTACAGCCCCAACTCAGTCTGGTATAGAAAACTTTATAACGACAGTATTATTATTTTATTAATAACAAATTATTATTTTTTACAAAATTAATTCCCGAGTTAAAAACACCGACTTTTATGACTAAAATGTAGGAACTGTATGCGTAGGTATTTTTTTGCTTTTAAATAATACATACGCACACACACACACACACACACACAATATCATTCATTATCTTTCACTGGGACTCCAAATCATGCTATCCTGTAATACCAGGGCACGATACAGTTTTGATAAACAAACGTCACCCAGGCCCCCATGCACAGCACAGCCTGCTTGCAGACTGACGGATTCACTTCAAGCTTTTTTTTTGTTAATTAAAACCCAGGACCTTTTTGAAAAAAAATAGCACGGTTGCATTGAGTGCGTGCACATGCCTACAGCAGTCTCCCTCGAAGGGGTTAGGCTTCACATTAAGACAGCCTCGGAGAGCAGTGTTAGTTTGGGAGAGTTTGGCGATCTGTTCTCACAGGTATCCTGGTTCAATGTCTTTAGGCTGCAGTCTGGGTCCAGTTCCGGGGTCTCACTTGCCCCCTGCCATGATTTTGAGGTACTGCAGGGCGTTGTGAGCGGCGCCGGCCCGGGCTGCGTCCTTCGTGGGGGCGAACCCGTAGCACACCGTCACGGGCTGAGTGGACAACTCAACCAGACACTGGCACAACCCACTCAGACTCCGCTCCTCTGCAACCAACACAAGACATGCATTTTAAAACCGCTTGGAAAGGGGTCCCTGCGGGGCGTGCGGGGCGAGTCACACGGTCAGGGGAGCGCAGGTTCGAGTCCTGGCTGTGCTTCTTCTCATCACGCTACAGCTGACCCTACCGGCCAGGCGCTCAGCGAGCTCAGAGTGGACACCTGCGGGGCTTGTCCTCCAGCGGGCGGTAGCTGCCATCCGCTCTGGAGTTCCTGTGGAAGAGGAAGCTGGCTCGTTCGTGGGATCCGAGGACGCCCGCTAAACCTTCAGGTCTCCTGAGCAGCTGTGTGGGGGGAATCGCTTCCTTTCTAAATTGAAAAAAAAAATTTGGAACTGCAGAACTGTTTATTCATGCTCTAAAACTGTCCTGCCACCCTCGTCAACCCCAGCGTGATTCAGTTCGACTAGTCGGTGCAACCACCCCAGGGATGGAAACAAGACTCCTATTGCATAGCAGTGTCACCCATTCCAGGTATTACTACGAGCTTGATCAGCCACAGCGTGTATAGGTAACAAGCTCAGTGTCTCATTAAGCCAGGAATGGATCACACTGCTCTGCGTCGGGAGTCTCGTTGCCATCTCCGCACCCTCAGTGCTGCGTTACCGATGTCCAGGTAGCTGATGTCGAATCTCTGCTCCTCCGACAGCTCGCTCAGGAGGGAGCAGGAGCTGCAGTTGGGCATCCCCAGGGGGTTGGATTTGAGGTGCAGGATCCGCTCCCCAGCCGAGTTCCGCAGGGAGTCCCAGGTGCAGCCCGAGCTCTTCCACTTCCCGCTCTCCGGCTTGGTGCTCAGGTTCTGGGGACGGGACAGAGGAACGAGCGTGTCAGGAAAAAGAATGCGTCAAAGGGTGTCCTTCCTACCCTAATGTCTATGATGCCTGATTTATGAGTTAAACTCCCATTGCATAGCACTTTGATCCATTCCTGGTTTTACTAGGAGTTTAATAAGACACACCTGAGCTTGTTAGCTATACAAACTGTGGCTAATCAAGCTTGTAGGAAAACCGGGAATGGGTGAAACTGCTATGCATCAGAAGTCATATTTCCAGCCCTGTGCACCTGCACAGATTCAGTATCCCTAAAAATCCTTTAAATCGAATTGATAACTGTGCATTTAGACACACAAACGGGGCATCTGGGAAGGGAAAGGGGCTCACGATGGAGAACTGGTCGTCCTCGGGCTCTGCCTCGTTGCCATTGCGCTGGTCCACGGGCACATCGTGAATCCTCGCCAACATCTTGGCCGCCGCGTTGCGCTTCGCCAGCTTCTTGGAGGTGCCGCTGCCTGGGAAACGGAGGAGAGAGGAGCCGTCACGCCAACACAGCGTCACAGCCAGGGCCCAGTCTGCCACGCCAGGGATGGAAACGAGGCTCCCACTGCACTGCGGTTTGATCCGCTCCTGGTTTTACTAGTTCATAAGACACACCCGAGCTGGTTACCTAGACACTCACCAATCTCGACGAACCGCTCGACCCGGCAGGTCATGGTGAACTCCTTCCTGTGGGCGGGGCCAGACTCCTGAGTGACAGTGTATTCCGGCAGCCGCCAGCCCTTCTGTACCACCAGCTCCTGGGAGGAGAGACAGCAGAGGAGCTTTTTCAAAAATGCTACTGCAGACCAGGCAAGCGTAGGACAGTCTTCTTTGTTCGTTTTTTTACCTGCAAAGCTCCCACTGGATTGCATTCTGCTTGCTGTCCCGTGCTGGATGTTTTTGTTTCTAGCTGTGAGCTGAAACAAAATCAAAAGAAATGCAGGCAAACCTGCTTAGCGTCACACCTGTTAAAATCACCCTCTACAGATTCCCCCCCGGATAGAATTTCATAGGAGTCAATGACGTCGAGCTCCTTATAATAATACTTCTATTGTTACCACACTGCTGTTAATATCACTCAGGCAAAATGACCTCTGTGAAGGTTAGCACTGTCTCACGCACACACACGCTCGCACACGCACGCACCTGACCCCGTCGACCAGCTCTTCCAGCATGTTGCCTCCTTTCAGCAGCTTGAGAGAAGCCTCGGCCGCTTTGTGTTTCGCTGCCTTTTTGCTCGGCCCTTGACCTACAGCAGGAAGGAAATGGCACCATGAGTCTATTCGTGCATCACACTGAAATTACCAGGAAAATATATTATATAAGAACTTAGTTTGCATAGGACACAAAAAATAACACATTTATACTTTAATGAAGTTCTGTAAAGGATGGTTCATCAGGGATGGGAATAAGACTCCCATTGCATAGCAGTGTTATCCACTCCTGGTTTTACAAGGCGTTTCGGAAGGACACACCTGAGCTTGTTACCTGCACACTGCGGCTAATCAAGCTGGTAGCAAAATCTGGAATGGGCAAAAACTGCTATGCGTTACAGGAGTCACTGGGAAGAGAGAGTTGAGATTCCTGTACCAGAGCAGAAGGTCGTCTGTTGCAATCCACAGATAATAACGAAAGATCAATCTGGATTACATGGGAGCTGGATTGAGGTGGTTCTAAACTCTTCAACAGTGTGATCGCTGAGGGCGATCGCTAGTCGAGACTGTGCATCACAACTGCTGCTGCTGCTGCTGCTGCAGAGTCACTTCCAATAGGACCTTGTTTGTTTTACGTCTCATCTGAAGGACGGAGCACAAGGAGGTGAAGTGACTTGCTCAGGGTCGCACACAGGGAGTCAGTGGCCGAGCTGGGATTTGAACCTCCTGGTATCCAGCCCCTTTCTTTAACCACCAGGGAAGACTTACCTGTGCAGTTAATGTCGCCCACAGTCACACGGAACGTGAAGTTGGGCTGGTGGGCTTGTCCCTCAGCTTTCAGCAGATCGTAGACGGGGGTCTTCCCTATCCTCGTTCCATACTCCTGCAGCAAACTGATGGGGGTCTTGCCAGGGTTCAGAGCCAGCATTTGCTCAATACTGGAGCGGGAGAAAACCACACACGCACAATAAAACATGCACGCTGAGGTTTACGGCAATAACTACACTGTTTTTAAAAAGCAGTGTGACCATTTTTTTTTTTTTTTTAGTATTCTAATATTATTAAGACGATGTAACAAAACAATATGTACAAGACTATGACTTCTGGTATTGCTTTTTTACATTTACTATGTTATGGTGTTTGAAGAAATCATTGACGACATTGTCGTCACTGCTCGCGTCATTCATTCATGCCTTCCTTACGTCACAATAACAAAATCCGTTCTGGAATCTTCAAAAAGCCAGCCCGTTTAAAAGCAGCATTAATACAGAACACGACCCTGCTTGCAGTATTAATAACCTGACGCGCGTCTAGCGTGAATGCATAGCGCTGAACACCGACTGGAACACAATGGGACTTGAAAGCAGAGCAATTTGAAAACCATAACACGCAAATAAAAAAAAACAGGACGTACATTTGAGTGTAAAAAAAGCGACCCACATGCAAGCTGACCTAAAATGCTAAACCTCGTGCTAATTCATTAATATAATGAAGCCGCACACGTGACTCGCATCCCGGTACCATCTTCTCCTACAAAACGAAGCACGCCGTTTTGACTTTGTCCAGTCTGTGTTGACATTGTGAGTAACGCAACCTTAAAAGTAGCAAATGCATCGTGCATCAATTATTAATTAGACGCCTCTTTTCGGAACCCCGAATTGCACAGCCCTTAATTGCAATGCACGTATGATTAATTTAAATTCACCACCGCCCGCTGTATTCCAGTCTCCTGTCTGGGAATCCTAAATTACGCGGGTGTCCACAATCAATTACGTACCTGGGGCTCCCGGGGTTCGTCTTGCTGTTTGGGGGCGTTTTCTCTTCGCTCATTCCCTATTTACAGAAAGTAAACTGCGACAATTGCAGGCTTACGACACCCCCTTATGCAAATAGACCCCCTTTTTGTTAAACAAACAGTTTCTTTTTTTTAAATACCGGTAGAAGGTACCACGTCTCACATGGAACCCGGTCTGCCATCCGGGCCCGCGCCGGTGCATTCTGGGATCTGTAGTTCTGCATTGGGAGTTGACATTCACACGCTTTCGTACAAGAAAGGAACGATTGTAATAATAATAATAATAATAATAATAATAATAATAACAATAATAATAATAATATATGTAGCTGTTACAGTAAAAAAAAGAAAATATTTTGTAATTTTAAGAAAGTTAAGTTAGTGCTTTTGTCAGCACAGCAACATATTGATGATGGTCCAGTTGGTTTATGATATCCGACAGGTAGATTTAAATGCAGGTACATAAACCCCTCCTTGACATCACTTGACATTGAATTTAAAGAAATCTTCTTTGACCAGTTGAAAACCAGCGGTGAGTATCTACATCTTCTTTGACCAGTTGAAAACCAGTGCTGCATATCCACATGCTGTTGCCGCCCATATATCCCGTACTACAGCTACCACAATACTTAACCAGCCTTTCTTTGGTCAACACAGACGTCAATCATATTATTCTCTTCCGCCCCCACGTACGTAATCTGCGACGTGATTGAGTTAAACACCTATCAATAATATATTCGTGCTTCCAATTGGTCAGAAAAGTTTCATAGCCTCCTCCACTCTCTGCACACAGCCAATCGCTGCCTTTCTTCCCGCCTTCTTTTCTTTAGATTGATTGGGTGTTCAGGGACACATTGCACGGTGATTGGCTGCGCAGCAGTCGACTCCTCCCACTGACGTTTTCAGTCAACGTGGTTTTGTGCTTCGGTGGCGATGGAAGGTGTGTTACTCAAATGGACCAACTATTTGTCTGGTAAGCTTTTAAAGTAGCAGCTTTATTGCAGTTTGTCATCGCAATGACTTAGCTTGACAGCCGAGAAAGGATTTGATGATGCGGAAATCTGTTACAAATATACGGTCACAAGCTGCTTGAAAAATCAAACTTATCTGTGAAACTTTAGTGATGTCTGGCTGTGAAGTGTACACGTATACCGAAAAAGTTAAACACAACACAAACAAGCAAAGATTGTTGCATTTGACTCGTGTTTTTTTTTTTGTGTGTATGTAAGTTATGTACAGTAAAAACAAACAAACAAAAAAAGTTTATAAAGACGCCGCCGAAATAAACGCAATCATCTTATATAACCGGGAGCCACTACAAAATGTCCGTGCAAATGTGGGGTAAACTTCAGCAAAGTTGTTTACAAAGTTTCTTATTTAAATTCTGTTAGTTGAATTTTACAAGTAAACGCTTTCTGCGCGTTGTACTCCCAGAACAGGTTCATGAAAAAACAAACTCCCGCTGTTTGTTTTCATCAAAACAAGCGGCATCGTCCAGTCCTTTTAAAGCAAATCTCTTCATAGCTTTACACATCCTTCTGAGAGCATCTGCTGTTTCCAACGCAACGCTCTGGGCAAACTTCCACACCCGCACACCTTTGCTGTATAACAGCTGAGTTTGAACTGCAGAGCCTAAGGGATGTAAATAAGACTCCTATTGCATAGCAGTTTCACCCGTTCCAGTTTTTAGTAGGAGCTTGATTTGCCACAGTGTGTAGGTAGCGAGTGTGTCTTAAGAAACTCATTGAAGAAACAGGACTGGATCAAACTGCTGTGCAATGGTTGTCTCTCCTCTCATTCTGAAGGTTGGCAGCCCCGCTATTTCGTCCTGGATGGTACCGTCCTCTCGTACTACGATTCCCAGGATGACGTGGGGAAGGCCAGCAAAGGGAGCATCAAGATGGCCGTCTGCGAGATCAAAGGTAGGGTCAGGGGGGTGCAGAACCGAGTCCTTTTTTCAAGAGGCGGTCTCTGCCCGTTTTTGGTTCCGTTTTGTTTCAGTGGAATGTGGAAGCACCGAAGTCAGCTCAGAAAGATGTTGAAGTGAACTTGCAAAAAAAAAAAATAATCCTCTTTCGATGTGTGCCTAGTCCTTTTGCACGGAGATGTGCATGTGAATGCAAAGTCATTTTCCTGCAGAGGAGTTCAGTTAGTTAACATCAGTTTGGTTAGTTTAGAAACTAACCAATATGTGAAAAGGCCCTTAGATCCAGATTAAAGACTAGCGAGGTATGGCAAAGCATATTGGTAAAAAAATGGACAGAATGCAGTAACATGATACAGAGATAAGCAGTACTGAGCTGAATTCCTGTAGTGTGCCCTTCGTTCTTAGGAAACCGGATATTCTAGCTGGTTTATTTCGTTTTTTAGTTTCTGCGGAATGTTCCCAAACCAGTTTTTTCGCTGTGGAATCCTTGCTAGGTTGTATTAGATAAAGCTCTCTGCAAATGGAACCTGTTTAGGGGTAAGTAAAGTGTTGCGGGTGTCTGTTTCAAACACCGGTTTCATGTTGGATGAAGTAAAATGCAATTCTAATGATAATAGTAATAATAATAATTCTCGTTCCACAGTGCATGCCGCAGACAGCACCCGTCTGGAGCTGATGATCCCCGGAGAGCAGTATTTTTACCTCCAGGCGCTGAACGCAGCGGAGAGGCAGAAGTGGCTGGTGGCTCTGGGCACTGCGAAGGCCTGCCTGGCTGACAGCAGGACCAAGAAGGAGAAAGGTGAGAATTGAACCCAAGCAGAACCAGGGAGGGGTGTGGGAGGGAGGGAAGCAGTTTGTAACAGCTCTGTCTTTCCTCAGAGCTGCGGGATGCCAGCCAGACTCTGAAGGGGAAGATGTCGGAGCTGCGGCTGTACTGTGACCTGCTGCTGGAGCAGGTGCAGCAGATCCAGCAGGGGACAGAGGCCAGGGAGGGGGAGGGCTCCCCTCTCCCCGACACAGAGGTGCAGCACAGTCACGATCAGTCACTTCACACTTTTTACAAAGTGTTTCTAACTGTGTGGCAGCCAGACTCCTGTCCTAACCACAGGACTGATGGTCGCTCTGCTCTCTCTAACAGAGGATGACTGAAGCCTCCTCGCTACTCAAGCAGACGTGCCAGCAGTTTGTGGGCGCCCTCGAGGACTGCATGCGAATCACCAGCAGCCGTGTGCCCCCAGAACTGTGCCAGCTCTCCCCGCCGGACTCCCCGGCAATGATGGTGTCACCAGAGCGGCTTCACGCCCGACGGGCAAGTACCAGCTCTGATACGAGGCCGAAACACAAACCTGCAGCTTCATATAGAATAGGGACGATGCCAGCTGATCTCTGGGGGTGAAGCCAGCTCTGGCACCACACCCTATGCTATATATATATTTTTCTAACATACCTGTTGTCATTTCCATCTGACACACTGATATAAACTTTCTGATTCAAAGACATTTCAGATAGCCTGTCCTATCATTATCAGGGTAGCAATAACAATTATTTGTGTGCTGTAGGGTTAAAACCGAGTCACTCTCCAAATTTCATGCCTTCACGGTTCATGCCTTTTGTCTGTGCTTTACCCTGCCTCTCTGTGCTTTATTACACTTCAGTATGCTTTGACAGTAGAATACTTGTGTTAGGGTGCCCGTTGGTACGGCGCCCCCGTGTGGTGTGCCTGGGCTGGGTTTCTCAGCCTTGTCTCTCTCTCTTACAGATGAGACGCTCAGTAAGTCACACAGGAGTGGTTACACCTGAAAGGTGAGCTCTTCGACATCTCTCCCAGTTCTGGTGAATTCACAGTTAAGCCATGCTTACTGTGTGGTTATGCGTGTTTGGTGGCTGCCTCTCCAGCATTTGCTGTTAAATTGTTGGAACCAGCTGCCCAGTTTACCGTCCCTAGATGTTTAACCCTCTGTGACGTTCCCTCCTACCTTCTCTTTGTTCCGTTCTGTAATGCAGACTCAATGATTTTTCTACCCTGTATTTTGCCGAACCTGAAAGTCCTGCCACTGACTCTTGTATTGTTATAATTGGTTTTCTCTTGAAGACTGTTACACCACAGAAAGCTGGACTAGAAAGTTAGAAGGCTCCTCAGTGTATATGGATGAATCTATCTCTCTTGATGAACTGAAGGGGGGGTTCTGTGTCCCCCTGTGCAGGGTCTCGACTGTACGGGATGCCAGGGAGGGGCAGACCGTGAGGAGGAACCTGGAGGAAATGGTGGCTCACCGCACCCACCGGAGACTGAGCCAGCGGTGCGAGAGCCAGGGGCTGCCAGACGCACTGACCGAGAGCCCAGCCGGTGAGCCGCGATTGAGATTGAGGGTTACGCTGTGGGAGCTTGTTATTCCAAGACTCTCGTTGCAGTGCGGTTTGAGTCGGCCCAGATGAGCTCGAGTTAGTGTGAAGGTCGCAGACTCGGGTGTGTTGAACTGAGCCTTCGTAGCTGCCTGCTGTTGTGGTTAGTTTGTGCAGAGGCCCCAAGAGATCTCGCTCCCACTGAATTTCTCTTTGGAAAAACCTGCACACTGCTGCCAGTGTTTTCAGGGTTTGGAGTTGATGCAATTTCTGTTACTTGGAAACGCATGCTTTAAAACCTAAAAGTTCAATACAAAACTGCTTATAATTCAGATCTACAACTGGGAATATGAATGCTGGGTCTCCCTGCGTTTTCATTTTCAAATTCTGAACCGTAAACGGTTCGGGGAGCAAAAGCTGGGTGTATATCTGACCTGCAGTCTCAGCCCCACCCTGAGCCCTGTCTGTGTTCTCTCACGGATTTTGTGTTTTTTTCCAGAAGCCAGCTTCCAGCCTGCGGACTCTCCACAAGGGGGCGACATTGTGCAGAACGGAACGGAGCAGCCCCCCAAGACTCTGCAGTAGTTGGGGACGTTCCGAGCATGATCCGGGGGCGATCCCTGCCGGCGTGGCTGCAGTGGGGAGAGCGGTGGGGGGTCGGGGTCAGTAAGGAGCTGGACCGATTTGAAAGTTCTGATCCACCGGCGGTCCGGTTCAGTCCAATCTTGCTTGACTGGGTCGCGGAGCCTCCAGATTTCAGCCGGGCCGAGTCGCTGCTTGTGCTTCAGCGAGCCTTCCAAAACCAAACCCTGCAAAGCAATGCAAGACCAAAACAAAACTGGGCTTTACTGGTGCACCATGCAGCCATTGGAGGAGCTAAACTAATGTACCAAAAATAACTACGTTTTGTAAAACACTATACATTTTTTTTGTTGTTGTTTAATTGTTATAATCCTATTATTTTACATGAACCTGCCATGGCATTTTTACTACAGAAGGAAGCGTAGTAAATGTCTCTAGTTTTGGAGATGGGGCAGCTCAAGGGTGAGTTAAGTGGATCTATTAATGTGCATTAACGTCCTGTGCCCATACACTGCAGTACACAAAGCTTCACTTCAGAGAACATTGAGACAGTGGATTGTGTCGAGTCTTGCAGTACCAGCAATGACCACAGGAGGGCAGTGTTGTCTCTTTAATGCATCTGCTTCCTAGAACGCTGTGCATGGACACTAATGCGTCATCCAGAACTATTAAACACGCCATAGTGAGAAATTTCGAAATATATAAACTAAAGCAGGGATGGACAGAAGTCTCCTACTGCAGTGCAGTTTTTCCCATTCCAGGTTTTATTCCGTGTTTGATTAACCACAGTGTGTAGGTAACAAGCTCAGTCTTATTAAACTCCTAGCAAAACCAGGAATGGATCAAACCGCTAGGCAATGGGGTGGCTTAATCCCATCCTTGTAAAGTGAAGCTTCTCGACTGGAAGTCTTTTTCAGTGTCTTGGTTTGAGATGCTCTAAATATACCATCCTAATCCATTCTAACACGTGAAGGCTTCTAGTGGAAACGCTGGTACTTGAATGAAGGTTTGTTTTAGTAGTTCTAGAAATACACCGGAAAAGATCTCGCTGGCTACCCCGTTTGTAAGTCAGTATTTAGAAAACCTTAAGATTTTGTCACAACGTTTTTATACCTACCAGCATGAACACCTCTGGGTGTGAGAATTTCAATTTCAGGTCAGTAATCGGTAGAAACAGTAGACACTCGCGTGTGAAAATGTTAGACCGCTTTGTGCTTTTAATTATTAAACAAATGCATTTTGTCCTGTGTGGCTCTGTGTCCCTTTTCTCTTAGTTTTATACCACGCTGTATGTTGTGCAGTGAAGCGGGTCTCTGAATATTCTCTGAGTCTGTACTTGATGTGGAATATGTTGACTTTTTGCACTTTATATTTTCCTTAATATTAAAAAAACAAACCCTGTTTTTGAAACCACGTTCCAGTGATGTTCATTCGAAGACTTTTTTGAAACAGCTGTTGATTTATTTCTTCCAAGTAATTTCTAAATTTAAAGTTGGGTCATTGATGATGAAAAGTGCTATAGAAATTATTATTATTATTATTATTATTATTCTTGAAGGAATTCCTTACCTTTTGAATAATCGCATTACAGTTTTCTTGCTGGTCGCTTATCATTTTTCATTAGATATTTCTTTTCTCAGCCTTCTTTATATTCCCTTTGATTCCAGTTTAGTTTGGTTTACTGTCACTAGACGTTCCCACCCTCCGTTACGTTCCCTCCTTCCTTCTCTCTGTTCCGTTCTGTAATGCGGATTAATGGGAAGCAATGTTCTGGTGATTCCAAACACTTTAGTGATTGGAAAGACTCCAAGTCTCTCTCGATGCATTCCGCCGTGTCTCAGATTTCTTTCTATTTCTGAATGCCTGTGTAAGTGTTATGGTGAGGTGTGTTTAGTTACACACGTTTTGAATGTTGTTTTTTTTCATATCCCCTTCAGTCCCTGCTTGTATAATTGTACCGCGTTACGTTTCCTAGCTATGTATCTATTTTATAACGCAATGTTTTGGGGTTTTTTTTATTTAAAGTCACGTCAGGGCAGCTTCTTGAACTCCATGCAGTTCACAAAACCTGTTTTAAATTTTCTAAAAATGTAATGAAATCGTGACCGAAGGGGATATGCAGGACGCCAGACCATACTTTGACACCACTGGGAAGGGTAATTTACTGCTGTGCAGTTTTACGAAACTGTACAGGCCTCCTTCTTCTATTGTTTTCTGCGAGTGCAATAATGTGTTTTTCCCTTGAAGAACATTTTATATGAAACGAAAAAAAAAGCTTTTTCATCTTGGACGAGAATCAAGTGACTTAAGGTTTTTTTTTTTTTTTTATCTGGCCTGCCACAGAGTTATTTTAATTTCTTCAGGATATTAAATAAACATTTAGCACAAACCAGAGGCAGCACGCTGGCTGCCAGCGGCGGGGGTAATTTGCGCTTTTATTGAGAAGCGCTCTGGTCAGATTCTGGGACTCCGCTGGCGCCACACGGTGGAGGACTTCAGAACAACCACACACGCCCCTGTCTCTGCCAACTGCGCCGACTCCCTCTTCCAAGCTGTTCTGTCCCTCGGGTTTTAATGTTCCTATGAAGTCTTTAGTGGGTAACATTAAAAAAAAAAAAAGAAATCGGTTTGGGCTGCACGTCAAGGGAGTAGCATTAGATAGATTACCCATCCAGGCTTTTTATGATGTGTTTTTTGGGGGGGGGGGGGGGGAGGAGAGGATTTTGTTTTTTTTTCGTCTTAAAATATCATGTACAACCAACCAAGGAGCGTCCAACTCTGTGCTGCACAGCAAGGACCGAGCCCGCCCCAACTTTCTGGATCTCCCGTTGCTTTTTCATGTTTCTTTTCTCCTTTTCCAAACCAGTTATTTCTGGTTGATTATAAATATATACAAGAGAGTTACTGTTCAAGGTTGTGTGTGTGTGTGTGTGTGTGTGTGTGTGTGTGTGTGTGTGTGTGTGTTTATAGTGCTTGCTCGGTCAATTATTTCCCCACAAGGAAGGAAACTCTGACAAATCCTGCGTTATGAGGACACAGATATTTCAAACGTTAAAAAATGCAGCCGTCGATGCAAAGTCCTAAACATCTGTGTCTGTGTGATTCTGTTTTTCCATTTAAAACGTTGAAGGAAATTCGTGCTGTTAATAAATACCACAACCCCACCCCCGGAAAGGCGCTCGTTTCCTGAGCTGTCACACAGAGCTCGGACGTCAATAACCTCCTACTGCTGCAGGAGGGATGTGGTGACGGGCTCATTGTAAAGGAGCAGAAATTGCATCTCACTAAATCTCACATACTCCAGTCTGTTTGCTGTGATGTTGTATTACTGTGCGATTATTTCAACTGGTTTTGTACTGTTAACATATTGAATTACATACCGCTTTGTAGTTTTCCATATAACTGACAAAAATGGAAAGCTGTGAGGTAAACTTTCGACAGATGAGACCAAAGACCGTCTTTATAAACCCCCGCGAGGCAATTTATATATAATAATAATAATAATAATAATAATAATAATAATAATAATAATAATAATAACCCACGGGTGGAGAATTTATTTACATTTCGCTTTGCTTTTAATATTTTGAAGTTCCCCCGCATCCTGCCTTCATTTCTGGAAGTCATTACTGACTATCAGACTCTATTCTGCAGCTCCCTTCAAAGGAGGAGGAGGGCTTACAATTTCGCCTTCTTTGTTTATGTTCGTTTGTGGCGGTCTCAGTGCGACATTGTTGTGAAACTCTGAATGAAATAAAGATGTGCTTTTCTCATTTGTTTTGCTCGTTCTTACAGTTCAAGCGGGGCCGAAGCTCGTTCGAAGGGGCGGGGCGAGGGTGTGGTTTCAACCGAGGGACGCCTGGTCCTTTAATGGGAAACTAGACTCGACCGTTAAAGGAGTCACCCTGAGGGAGCCCACGCTGGAGTGAAGCTGACCTACAAAACAGGAAGTGGAGGTTCGTGTTGTATTAGGGTTAAGGGTGCCAGTGGTCAAACTGGTTTTAAAGTCTTGGTTATTGTTGCTTTAAGAGTAAGGTTTAAATGTTATGAAACTAGAAAGAACCAGTTTGATAATGTTCGGATATTGCATCATTTATTAATGTTATTACAACTATTAATTTGACCGCTAGATGAGGTACAAACAGTACGATTTAATAAATCATGCATGGATGTCCAGTGCTGTTGGTGAGCTCTGTTCTAATGGACTAGTCCATGCTATTCCTTGTAATAATATTAGTTCCATGTTAGAACTTTACAGAATTAATCCACTTGTTACGCTGCCCCTGTAAGATAATAAGACTGCTCTGTGCCACCGGTAAATAATAAACACAAACCCGTCCACCTATTTCTCCTCAGAACAGCTGTGCAGAGCAATCCGCAGCTCCGAATACACCCTACTGCGAAACCGCAGTGCACATCTTCAGAAGAGCTTCCATCTGCTTTCTCTTCCAAGCCTTCAGGATCACCCACCGGGCTCTGTGCTTGGTCACGCCTCCCTCCCCTGGGGTGGGGGCTCGGGAGCTTGTGTCTAATTACCTGGGACGCCCCGAGCCAAGGCAGCTTTGAACCCACCCCTCTGACCGTCCTGTCACACCTGGTCCTTTGTCTCCTTTGAAGCACAGAAGCATGAAAAAAAAGCATTCAAGGTCTTTTACTAGAGATGAAGAGACCCCCATACTGACCAACTGGTTTCAAGGAAATCTCAGATCTGCTTTCTAATCGATTACCAGGGATAAGGCAAAGGCAAGCCCACTTTCTTTGTGTTGTTCCTGAAAGGTTAACTTAGAAATCTGTTGATGGCCCCCTGTTGGGAGATCCAGTGTATCCATAACTAATAAAAAAAAACTCAATGGTAGTAAATATAGTGATATTAATCAGATATGAAAGGACAGTAATGACAAAAAGTTATGTCTAGAAGTCTTTCGTAATGTCTTTATTGCAAGACTCCAGTGCTGCTTGGCTGATCTAGCCTGTGTTTCATATGTCCTTAGCAGTCCACTAGAACAACAGCGACTCCTGAACAGGCAGTCAAAGCAACTGACACACATTGAAGTGCTATGTAAAACACACGTTTCCCTTCACTCGACTTGGGCATTGCTACTGAAGCGATCACGCTACCAATACCAAGGGGGTACTCCACCTCTAAATTAGGGAGCTCAGTGGGGCAGGTAGGGCTGAGGAGCCCTGGATATTAAACAGGTGGGCAATCAAATACCCCATCCTGTTGTTTTACCCACCCCCAGGTTCTAACCACAGCCTCTATGCTTTTCGAATAACCCACTCCCCTTATCCACCCCTCCCCAGCTCTGAAGCAGAGCACCCCTGATTGCTAAACCATGCATCCCCATACAGACTGCCACAAAAATCATTGTCTCTGATGACAGAGTCTGCCTGGGTGTATAAATGACCCGGAACTGAGTCTCATTAGCCGAGGGTTTGCCTTTAAATTGGAACCAGGTGTGGGGGGGGGGGGGGGGCAACCGAGGCAGGCTGTCACCGCGCCCACTGCTCCCCAAAACCACAGCTCCTGATGGGACGTCCTGTTCTCTACACCCCCCGGAGAGAGAAGGAGAGGCTACCCAGACATTTCAAAGCCAGATCTGTGCGCAGCAGAATTATTGGATCTCCCACAGTGAAGGCATAGCAAAGCTTCATAAAGCACAGTGTAAGCAAAGCATGGGTGAGCACAGGAAACAGCAGAGAGGTATGGTAAAGTATAATAAAAAAATAAAAAAAAACAGGTCAACTTTTTGCATCGTATAACCATGGGAAAAACGTGGGGACAATTCCTGTGCAGATTCTCCCATAGGAAACTTCTGTAAGGGTTGTTAGCCTGTGAGTTATTTAAGTTTGATTAATGTTTCTCAGTGCATATACTGTATAACTATATAATAATATACATGTGCATTGCTTTCAGTTGCATTTGAAGGCTTTTGTGAAGCATACTCAATGCATCGGTTATTACCTGCCCAATATTCAAGTAGGAGATTGGTTTCCTGAATGAATCTCTAGCCACAGACTGATAAGCACCTTATCTTCTTGCTACAACACCACTAAAGATCTGATGTAGAGCCTGAGGGGAGCTGACCTCTCAGTACACATACTCTTCACACAGGGAAAGACCTTTGCTTACCTGACCTCCAGGAAAAGCCTTCCTTCAATGAAACCTGCACTCCCACTTGGAGAAGGGATCAGAGTAGTGCTTATGCAAAGGGAATGCCTCCAGGTGTATTTGGAGTTTGCTCCTGATTTGATCCTTTATCGATAACACAGGTTTGCAGGTATCACTAAGAGGCAGTTCAGCAGTTCATTTGGAAGACTCTCTTTTTTTTAAAACCCAGAAATGTGATTATCTTTATAGCAATAAAGAAAAGGTTAGGAGCCCAACCCAGCTGATCCCCAGCAGTCACTGCGTGTATAATTGTACCACACTAAGCGTCCTATCTATGCATCTATTTTATCATGCATAATGGGTGTTTTGTTTTGTTTTTTCTCAAAGTTTTGGCAGGGCAACTTCTCGAACTCCATAGAGTTCACTCAAACTTAAAGAAAATTCAAAAACAAATTATAAAAAATCGTGTAGCCAACATTTTCATAGAAAAATAAAAAGAGATAGTTTAATGGTAAATCAATGGTATATATATATATATATATATATATATATATATATATATATATATATATATATATAAGGTTTTTTTCTCTCATGGAGATTTGTGTCTATTAGTTAAAAAACTTTTTTTTTTTTTTTTTTAAACCCCCAGACCGGAGCATTCCATTTAATCTGGTTTCCACCGAATGGAATTTCATTTTGGGTTAGCTTTATGACAGCACCCCCTTTGCTCGGAGAGGCCTCTAAGTTTAGAATAATTGCTCGCAATTTGAAGTGTCTGCTTGAAAGAGGTTATTGTGATAGTTTCGAAATCGCTAGATGCGTTTGTTTTTGCAAAGGGCGGTAATTGAGGGTTTGGCCAGCGGGACAGAGAGAGAGAGGGAGAGAGAGAGAGAGAGAGAAGGCTACTGTTTGTTTGTGCGGAGCTAAAAGTTTGCGTGTGGACACAAATGTTTGATTTTTCTCCTGTTTAGTGTCTAGTAGGTCAAATTAAACTGGTGTCGCTCGACCTTGAAAAGTCAGCCTTGTTTTTATAAAGGAAGACTAGAGAGACAGACACGGATAATCCTGTCACGCGTCCTCTCTCCCTCCCTCCATCTCTCTCTTTTTTATCTTCAAAATAAATCCACAAAAGAAAACATTATTTTATGACGTTCGGGATATAATTTACTGACTTTAGCATCACAAACCAATATTGAAACAACAATAGTCCAAAAACCAACATATTAATAGGCCTAATGGTACGACGTTGTTCGCTTTTTAAAATATTATAGACATTAAGACATTCTTTTTCCTTAAAATGCACGTTATCTGTTTGTTTTTTTAGTTTCTGTTCCTTTGTAATCATCTTGTCTGCCCGTACAAAACCATACAGGACCCAATTCTCCCACACAGACGCAAAGAGACAGACAGAAAGCACAGAAGCGTGAACGTTTTAAAAGAATTATACAAAGCTCGAACCAGCGAAACACGTTTCAAAAAAGATTTTTAAAAAAATACAACGACACGTTATAACAAAAATGACCGACTTTTTTTTTTTAGCATCAATGATTTTTTTTAATAGCAAAGCTTATGAAAAAAATAAAAAACCTATACACCCTAGTAACACTTCAGAGTGTATTTAAAAGATCTAAACCTAGAAAGAAGCCTTTTTATTCGAAGCTGCAATAATACAGTAATGTCACATCCGGTGGTGTATTTAATTTAATGCGACATCAAAGTGTGAAAAAACACACCCATCTCACCCGCACGCGACATTGGACTGTAATTTGACAGGCCTGTAAATGGGACACATCAGTCTGTAGCCAAAGCGAAGGTTTTACATTGCTTTCAGTGAAGAAAAATGTATTTGATAATGAATGAGTTAAAATGGATACATGAAAACGAAACACATGCTACTGTACACACACGTTAAGCCTGCTGTCATTGTGTTCTTATCCAGACAAATTTATCAGGACAGTAACCCTCACAATATAAAAGCAATTAAAATCGAAGCGACACATACAATAAGCAACAAAATAAAGAGCTTTTAAAAAATGCTATCCTGTCTATGAAAAGGCAAGGAAGCTTCAGCAACTCCTAACTTTGAAAATGATTAAAAGCGAAAAATAAAGCCTTAAAATGTATAACTCTAAAACACCAACTCCTCTCTCCATATTAATTTACCCAGATATTTCCAAATATTTCATATTTAAAGTCTGATAAATATAAAACCAGTTTTTTTTCCCATATTCACGTTTTTTTTAGACTATTAAAAAACACTTCTAAAGTCCTTACACCTTAATCCGTCATAACTTAACATATAAATATGCTTATAATAACATTTTATTAAATTAAATGTAAGAGAATGTTTTCTTAATAAAACAACCACAGACATGCATTCATAATTTCAAGCATACAGACTCACATGCATACACGCACGCACGCACGCACGCACGCACACACACGCACACACACGCACCTTCATCCTCATTATATCTCAGGGATGCAGTTTCACTCATTCCAGATTTTGCTATCACCTTGATTAGCCACAGCATGTAGGTAACAAGCTCAGGTGTGTCTCATTAAACTCATAGTAAACCCAGGAATGGATCAAACTGCTATGCAATTGGGAGTCTTATTTCCATCCCTGTATCTGCATACAGGTGTTCCATGCAATGCAATGTGATGTCCTGACTTTTGGTTTGTCTTTGGGGCAAACAGCCCTTCTCCAGGTTAGCCTCCAGGTAACAAACTGATTTTAAACCATTGCTTTTTGTCAGCGCTTGTAACGTATTCCAGATTCAAAAAGTCATCAATCACATCTTCAGCTTGTGAGCTCGTTCCCTTGCAAACCTGAAGTTACATGGAGTTTATGAAGTTTATAATTACTAATATGAAGATTATTATTATTATTATTATTATTATGATTCTTATAATTATTATGAGAGGACCCCTTCCATCGGCACCTCTTTCAGTCCTTCACAGTCCTAATAAATCTGGAAGCTCACTGAAGAAACCACTTCCCTGAAACTTGAGTTAAGAGTTTGAACTCAGATCTCCAGCAGCCCTCCTCCCTGCTCTGGGCTGGTGGTGTTCTCATCCCCGTTGGGGTCTTGCATCCCACTGCTGGGCGACGAGGATGCTTGGGGGGCTGCAGCCGCTGCTCCCTCCTCCCTCTCGGGCTCCCCCTCTCCCCCAGCCTTGCCCTGTAGATCCGCTTCGGTGTGGGTCTTCTGGTGCTTGCTGAGGTGGTCGCTGCGGGTGAATCTCTTGTTGCAGAGTTGGCAGGTGAACTTCTTCTCCCGGGTGTGGGTGCGCACGTGGCGCTCCAGCTCGTCCGAGCGGGTGAAGCGCTTCCCGCAGAACAGCCAGTTGCAGACGAAGGGCCTCTCGCCCGTGTGCCAGCGCAGGTGAGCCTTCAGGTGCGACGCCTTGCCGTAGACCTTGCCACAGCCGGGGATGTGACAGCTGTGGACTGGCTTCTTCCGGAGGCTGGCCGCCGACGCCCCCAGCCTCTCCAGCTCCTGGCAGTTGGGGCAGTCGCAGGAGGAGCGGCCGGGCGTTGAGCCCCCATAGCTGCGCGAAGTTTTGAGCCCGATGGGAGTCTCCATCAGGGCGCTGTTGGCCACCGGTTTGGGCTTGTACATGTCCTGGGGGAGCATGTGCTGGCCGGAAGGCAGCAGGTGAGAGGAACTGCCCAGCCCCACAGTGGAGTAGGGGTTTGCAGGATTCAGGGAGGTGAATTCGGAGCTGTAGCTGGGCAGCTGGGGACTGATGGAGCCCTGGGGGGGCTGCAGCCCATCCGGTTGGGTCTGCGCGGCGCTCAGCCAGTTGGTGTTGGAGTGGACGTCCCACCAGGAGGACGTGGCATTGCCTGAGCCTGGGGAGATGGAAGGGTGGATGCCGGCTTTGTACCAGGAGCCGTACGGGTGCACGTCCAGGGAGGTGTAGACGCTTGCCAGGCAGTCAGCCGTGGTGTGGGCCTTGGAGACCAGGAGAGAGGGATCCTGGGAGACGGGGGGAGGCTGGAAGGAGTGGGAGAAAGGGTTGTAGTCAGTCCCGTATGCCGTGGAGGCTTGCGGGCTGCCTGAGGGGGTCAGGAGCCCGTTCCCGCTGCTGAAGGACCCTGGGTAGGAGTCGCCCATTCCCTCGGAGTTCCGGCTGTTTTTAGGGGCCTGGAGGTCGGAGTTCAGGCTGTAAGGCTTCTTCCCGGGGTTGTTGTTGTTGGTGGTGGTGTCGCTTGTTTTACCGGGCGTAGCTGAATCTCTCACCGGGCTGGAGACTCCGAATTTGTTGCAGGTCGCGGTTAGCATAGCCAAAGGGCTGGATCCATAGCGAGCCTCATCCTGGGACAGAGAGAGAGAGAGAGAGAGGTGTTAGGGAGGCATCCAGCTGGTGGAATTAATAGAAGATGCGAGAGTCTAGTCTATTGATCTTAAACAGTGGCGGATCTTGATATCGCCACTAAATATTTATTAAACTCTGGTACTTTGATACCAGGTTTCTAGAGCTCAAAAGCGCCCTTGATAGGTGATATGTCATTCTACAGCAATAACCCTATCCACCCACACCACCTAGCCCAGTGGTACTCAACTCTGGCCCTCGAGATTAATTCCAGTCCTGCTCTTTATTCCAACCAGGTCCTGCATCAGTTAATTGCCTCCTAGCAGCTTCAACACATTAGAACCTGCTTGGAGTAAAAACCTGGACTGGATCAGATCTCTTTGGATTGGAGTTAACCCACTGCATCACCTAGCAACCGTGGAACTTGAGAAGAACAATATAGAGACGCTGCGACAGAAAATGAAAAGTGCAGCTATAGAAACGTATGCAGCGTCTATAACTTCAGTGCACAGCTAGGGCCAAAAGCGTTGCATCGCCCTGTAGAATGAACTCATTTTGCTTCATAAGGTTGAACGAATCGCGCCAGTATAATGCTACGCTAACATATTGGATTGCATACCGCTTTGTAGTTTCCCATGTATTTAAACGAAAACCTGACAAAAACTGTTACCGCGAATTCTGAACAGTCCAAAGCAGCACCGGGCATTCAACCGCAAGGTGGCCAAAGGTAAACACTAACACCTTAAAAGACAGATCGGGTTACCTCGTTGCTTTATTTTATTTTATTTTTTAAATGCATCACCACTTTAATTTGGCAGTTGTGTTAGACACGGAGTTCTTTTTCGACACAAAAGGCAAACGTCTACAAATAGGAATGCATATATTGAAACGGAATAAAGCTAGCTAGAAACCACGGGGCTCCTTGCTATTACGCAGCGTTTTGCTCCCATTATAATAACTGTATTTCTCTCGCAGAAATGTGTTTTTTTCGGCGCGCCTAACACAGCTTTCCGTTCTAGGTCTTGCAAGTTCAATCTTGTATCTCCCTTTAGGTCATAAATATGATTGTCTGGCAATGTCTGGCTTACATGGACGTAAGTGACATCTGTCTTTAATCATGCACTAAAAAAGTCATGTTCACTTTTCACAGCAAATTCCAAACATAGTTAAAAGAAAAACATGTTCGTCTCCCCGGATTGACAGTCAGGAGAGCGGGTTTATAAAACCGCCTGCGTCACGATGCTCCTCCTTCCAAAAGCATCGCTTTTATTCTGTAATATTATGTTGTTAAATTATCCGATATTAGCCCAAGCATTTTCCAAATGAGAAAAACTGCTTTTTTTATTCGTTTCTTGTACAAATCTTGTTTTTTTTTTCCCAGGTCCAGCAACACAACACATAGAAACTCTGGCTTGTGAGGCTGGATTTTAAAAAATAATCCTATAGAAATGGCCATTAAACAAGACCGACGCCAAACGCATTCTTTCAGGGTAAACTGTATCACAGTGTTTCAGCTGGATTCCAAAAGGACACAAGTTAGGAGTCTTTTGACAAAACACATGTCCATTTTCCCAAATGAAGGTACGCATGCATGGCAAAAAAAGAGAAGTTCTTCCTAACTTCACAACTTTGTGATTTGAAGTTATTTCCCCCAATCTGAACTTCGACACCGTGAGAGCCAGCGTTTAGTCACCCCATCCCCTTCCAGTATACCGGCTTGCCAATTCAGGAGGACGCTTAGATGCTTCTTCGTGCAAGAAATACAACTTATTTTAAACTTGGACTCACTTAAAAATATGTATCCTTTCGCTATCCTTTCTTGTGCAGTTTGACTAAAGTTTCCTGGGATACAGTTATTATCGATTATTGGTAAAGAATACTTTCCAAAACCTATTTCAATATTTCATACTGCAATGGGGACCAATGCAGAACTGGATGAGATGCATTCATAAATTTGCGTTACATTTGAGATATATTTATTATTTTAATACAGGACCTAATTAATCAATTTCATGGGTTCAATTATTAATATTTTGAAATTAGTTTATATATATATATATCCCAACACAAACTCTGAAATTATATGCATTTCTTCCTGGGCTTATGTTGAACCAATTAGGCCTATACAGAACTATCTTCTGTACCTTACAGAATCTATACAAAACCAGAGTTCTAGAAAGGACCCAATGGAACCGTATTCTGTTCTAGAACGCCGGGGGTCCCGTGTATTCTAAGACAGTGTAATAATAGAGTTTACTGTCTCATTGATCAAGCAGCGCCAAAGGAAACGCCGATGCGTGCTCGATGTGCTGTGTGTTTAGATCTTGCGTCCAAGTGTTTAGATGTTCCTAATTGTCAGTATACAGTATTTAATCACTCTCATAATAAAAATTACCAACAGCGCGTTTTAATTTCAGCGGCCACCGCAATCATCTTAATGCTCTTACACATAAAACTACAGAACGGGAACTGGTGCATTAATTAAGTTAATCAAAACCATGGCAAACAGAAATCTGCCGCAGCCAGACCGCTAACAAGGACTGCATCAGCGGGGGAAAAAAACCCTTTTTACTGTGTACTGTCCACCCGCCTAGAGATCATGAAGACCCTGCCGAGGTGAAGCTATCCCTACAATGGGGCTCAAATGTAGTGTTAACTAGATAGAGAAGCCATTACTGCACGACCAACACAATTGAATCAACCGTTTAAAGCGATGCGTGCGTGCGTGCGTGTCTGTCTGTCTGTCTGTCTGTGTTTGCGTGCGTGCGTGCGTGCGTGTCTGTCTGTGTGTGCGTGCGTGCGTGCGTGCGTGCGTGTCTGTCTGTCTGTCTGTGCGTGTGCGTGTGTGTGCGTGTCTGTCTGTCTGTCTGTGTGTGTGCGTGTGTGTGCGTGCGTGTCTGTCTGTCTGTCTGTCTGTCTGTCTGTCTGTGTGCGTGCGTGCGTGCGTGCGTGCGTGCGTGTCTGTCTGTCTGTGTGTGTGCGTGTGTGTGCGTGCGTGTATAGGCTATAGACATAGATATATGCTTTTTATTAGAGATGGTGACACAGTGATACTATGGAATAAGGGGTGTCCGGTTCCAGTGTATTTATTTCTTGAAAGCGTGTGTTGTTTCAAATGTATAAATCGCTGTCCTCGGCTGTATTATAACTTTGTGGTTGACTCGGCGCCGGACGCAGCGATGGGTACGCTGCCACGCGCGATATTAACGGAGCATGAAATCACGCTGCAGTCGAAATCATGACACGAACAGATTCCCCTTCATGGACTCAGAAAACCCAGCTCCCAAACCCACAAACAATATTTGAACCTACATGGCCCTGAAATTAAAAGCAGACCTCTCTCTCTCTCTCTCTCTCTCTCTCTCTCTCTCTCTCTCTCTCTCTCTCTCTCTCTCTCTCTCTCTCTCTCTCACATATGGTTAATAGCTGCTGTATTATAGATTGTTCCTGTGAACATATTGCCTAACTGTATCAATATCCTTGTGACTCAAAACGAGCATACTGAGATTGAAACATTAGATAGAACAGCATTCTGACTTCTATTCGTCTTGTTCTGTTTATCAAAGGTATAACTCAGTAATAATATACAGTAATAGTTTACTTTTAACTGTCAGTGTTTTCTTTACACCAGTAGTGACAGAATTACGGGTTTTTCGCAATACATCAATATTACATATAAAAAAAAACACACCCTCTCAACTTAAATATGAACAGAATTTTACAACAATCAAATCAGGATGTGAAACTCAATGGAATATCTATTCACTTTCCAGTCAACCCTTACCTCTATTATTATTATTATTATTATTATTATTATTTATTTCTTAGCAGACGCCCTTATCCAGGGCGACTTACACTCGTAAGCAAATACATTTCAAGTGTTACAATACAAGTAATACAAACACATATTTCTATAACACATATTTCTATATGCTGCATATTATACCAAGAATAAATTATACATCCAAATCGTGGCCCTGAAATAGATCTATCTATCTATCTATCTATCTATCTATCTATCTATCTATCTATCTATCTGTCTATCTAATCCCACTTATATGTTCAATATATTATAAACACAGAGTATGGCATAGATAGTGTGATAAGTCTACAGAATATATTAGAATGCATCTCCAATAGGCCTAGCCTATTGTTCACATTTTCTATAACTATTACAGAAAAATATATATTTAACATATTTTTTGATATTTTTGAGAAGCCGAACTGTAGGTTAATTATTACTTTAAAATCAAATTAGGTTTTGGGACTAGTCATCCATTGAAATATTTATGTACACCCCGTTTAAAGTATAGAGTGTAGTCTAGTGCTGTGGATAAAGTTTAGCATCATCACCCTACAGAATGAACTCATGTCGCTTCATAAGATCGGATGAAACCTGCTGAATAATGTTACGCTAACATATTGAATTACATACCGCTTTGGCATATACTAAAACAGAAAACTGCACTGTACTTTATTTTGTTTAATTACAGTATGTTACATAAAAGATCTAAATTATATATATATATATATATATATATATATATATATATATATATATATATATATATATATATATATATATATATATATATATATATTCAGTGCCTCAATCGTAAAATTCTAGGTGATGCAAAACTTTTGGCCATAGCTGTTATTACCCAGTGCAGCTCCCGGGGCTGTTCACAAATTGCCCAACAATGGTTTAATGGTATCGGCTTAGAGAAGAACGCATCACCTGAGCAACCAGGTGTATACAGACAATAGCGTTAACAGAATTACCTTGTGTGCCCCGCAGGGCAACGCGAGCTCGTTTCATCGACATGATTGCTAGACGCTGCGGGAGCAGAATTAAGTGCTGGTGTTGACATTACACGTTTAAAATGTTTTCAAGCGATCTCCTGACTAAATCAATGAGAGGCGAGGTGTGATCTGCAGCAGGAAGATGTTAGGAGGCAGCTGCTTGACTTTGCTGTGCTGGGATTTCCCAAACAACCCTGGAAAAAGAAAACTGAACTTCCGATGCTGTGCTGCTGTGCACGCTGTCTATAAACTAGACCCGTCTGCGGGGCGCATTTGAAAAAGAGCTAAGCCCAACTTTATTTAGAGAGCAGGTTTTACTTATTAAGAAAAAGGGAATCCGTGGGTTGCTAGGTATTCTCAAGGGTAAATGCATGCTGCTCCCCAATATACAGTAAGTTACAGATATACATTATATATATATATATATATATATATATATATATATATATATATATATATATATATATACACAGCAAAGACAACCTCGCTGCGCTTTTAAATATCACCACACTGCGAGATAATGTATATACAAATGGACGATATGTTGTAACCTGCAACAAATACACATTTATGATCACACTCTAGAGTTCATTTATAAATAATATTCTGGTTTAATTGGTATTTTTCTATGTCGTTCGCACGACTTTTTCTTTACGCTTCCACCAAACTCACCTACAAAGCGGGTCTTCTTCAGTTAAACCTCTGGTCTTTAAAACTAGCCCGTGTTGCGCTGAAGGTCATAAAGTCTTACAAAACAGGCTTTAGATATATCAGAGATGTATTCATATCTTAATATATTTTAGCATTGCCGTACCGTACCTCCAGTATCGATGCTGCCATCCCTGAGTTAAGTCCAAACTTTTGAATTAATTTCTTTGTATTTGTATTCTGTAGATGAAATCGAGTTGCACCCGCATAAAAGGTCCTGGAACCTGTGGAACTTCTGTGACACGAGCCCGGAGACTTGAGGAGCAGCGAAGGACCCGCCCCCTAATTGTAGGGTCGGGGCTCTTTGAAGTGCCGACAAGGACCAATAAACAGCGAGGAAGGAAAGAGAGACGCTAAAAAAAAAAAAAAAAACTCAACAATTTCAGATTTACAACTTAGTTCCTTCGGGGGGTTTCGCGGAATTTAAGGATGGAAAAAAAGATCGGGAGAGGGAGAGAGAGAGGAGGAGGGGAGGGTAACAGAGAGAGAGAGAGAGACTTTTAAAATAGGTATTATTATTATTATTATTATTTATTTCTTAGCAGACGCCCTTATCCAGGGCGACTTACAATTGTTACAAGATATCACATTATTCTTACATACAATTACCCATTTATACAGTTGGGTTTTTACTGGAGCAATCTAGGTAAAGTACCTTGCTCAACAGTTGGGTTTTTACTGGAGCAATCTAGGTAAAGTACCTTGCTCAAGGGTACAGCAGCAGTGTCCCCCCTCCTGGGATTGAACCCACAACCCTCCGGTCAAGAGTCCAGAGCCCTAACCACTACTCCACACTGCTGTAGGATTGGGTTATATGTATATGAGACAACAGCCACACGTGTTATGAATATTCATGTATCCGTTTCCCCTCTTGCTAATTTGAATGATTTAATAGGCAGAGCCGGACACAATACACATTACTATGCATTTATCGTGATTATTACTCATTTACAAACAACACTGACAAAAACAATAAAAAAAAAACAAAAACACGTGTTATCACAATCGATAAAAACTCGGGTGAACACAGTTTGGGTTGCAATTGACACCGATCGTGTTACCTTTAAAGTGGGACCAGATATAGCCTCAAAGCGCTGTTCATATAATAATAATAATAATAATAATAATAATAATAATAATAATAATAATCCTACATGTTTTATCAAACAAATATTTTTTAATCTAGATTTTAAAATTGGGAATGGTTCTAGAATAATCCTTACTTGTTCTAATGTTTGTATCCTGGGACACTATCACCCTTCATTTAAATGTGCTTTATTTTGCTCTTATCTGCCCCCTATTTTACTGCATTTAATCCTGTACTTCAGAATACTGTAATCTGCCAAGTGTTTAACCTGTAGTACTTTGTATTTAATCACATCCTGATGTAACTATCACTATTTAATCATATCCTGATGTAACTATCACTATTATCTGCTGTATTATTGAATTGTGGTTTGTCACACTTGAACAAAAGTTATTGTATTTCTTGCTCTTATTGTATTACTTGTATTGTAACACTTGAAATGTATTTGCTTACGATTGTAAGTCGCCCTGGACAAGGGCGTCTGCTAAGAAATAAATAATAATAATAATAATAATAATAATAATAATAATAATAATAATAATAATAATAATAATAATAATAGAGCCGTTTGTTCTAGAACAGCATGTTACGTTTTAGTTGATGTCACCTAAAGAAAGACACACAGATCATGTAACGTGTATAGGCCCGGGTTACATTTCAACACAGTTTATTCAAACTCTATATATGTCTATATGAGCAGTAGAAAGATTCTAGAATCTTAACGAAATAAGGGTTCCAGGAAAAAAAAGTTATCAGAGGAAAGACATTTTTGGTGAACAGGGTCTACAAGCATAATAAAACTATGTATTGGAAAGCCAGCATATTTTCTGAATTACGAAGCGCATTTAAATGTAATTTATACGGTATACAGTTTAGGAAAATAAAATCGATTACAGAGGGGATAAAGAAAAAACGCTCCTTATAAATCATATGAAATTAAGGAGATTAAGTTTGCGGTTTCAGTTGGAGTTTTTATTACGTGGGTTAAACCTCATCTTGCATTTTTCAATTACTTTAAAATCAGATTGCGTCCACTGATGTTTAAAATTATTCAATTTTATATGAAGGAAGTCAACAAATCTAAAAATACAGACTGGAGAATTTTTAAAACTTCTAAACAAATAATAAAATTAAAATCTCAATTTTTTCCTCTTTTTTTAAATTCTAAATTACACCAGAAAGTAACTGCTCCAAAATAAAAATAAATAAATACAAAATTTGATGTCTTTTTTTTTTTTAAAAAAAACCCCATTAATTAAAGCACCAGCAGACATTAACGGACGCTGAACAGTTGGAAATGTTTTGCGATACTTGGAGGCAAAAAAAAACCCATTCATAGTCTTTATGAGTAATAATCAAAACTGTATATGTGTAAGTGCAGTACTAGACTATTCGTTTCACAAACACAAAACCGCAAAGTCAATATAGGCATTGAAGGAGAAATGATATTTCATGTAAAACGATAGACGTCTGCACTTTGAAAATGGATAAAAAACGATGATACTTCAAAATGCATGAATTGTTTTCTTAGTATTTTACTGTATTTGCACACTTGTGTATGTGTGTGTGTGTAGATAGATAGATAGATAGATAGATAGATAGATAGATAGATAGATAGATAAATACCTTTGTCAAGGTAAAGCGTGTTTGAATATAAACAGTGAAGGTATAGTCTATTGAAATCTATGTGTTTGTGATGTCATTTTACTGATGATGTAATGATCTGCTATTCGTGTCTATTTAAACCTTCAGGCATCGTGGTATTGAGTCTATTTGCCCATCAATTATTTTTTTAGCTGCATATGGATAACGAAAGCCGTGTTTTCAATTAGCACGGCTTTAGCCTTGAGGAACACGTGGGTCTGTTGGGGTTCTGTAGTAATGACTGTACTGGGTTCTACACAGCACGTCAGAGTTCCACACGAAACCCAACGTTCTGCCCCCAGTAAGAATAAAGAATTTCAGTACATCTCATTCGCGTTGTGAAACTCCAGTAGGGAGGATTCTGGACCTGGATATGAGGTGTTTATGAAACACTGCTGTAGTGTGTCGCTACACTCACTCGCGCTGCAGAAACACCTTGTGTTGGGAATCTACATTAAAGGTTCTTGAAAAAAAAAAAAAATATTCAGGATGTTTATTGTTGTAAAACTATGATATCCATGTGGAATCATTTCAAACCCTTTTCACAAGCCAGCCACTTCTGCAAAACTGCATTCTCATGATATTCCCCGTGAGGCTGAATTCAATTGCAGCACATTTTGTATCCGTTTTTTTTTAACCCATTATGTGCCATTTCCCTGTTATTATAATTTTCTCTTTAACTGTATTGTTATGATAACGAACTCTCATGTTGTTAACCGCTGATGTTAAGTCTAACTAACTTAATTCTGCGAATTTCAGATGCTGGTATGACGCCTCACTATAAAGTAAGAAACTGAAGCATAAAAAAATGACCAATTTCTTTATTTTTTCCCCCCTCTTCTCAGTGCTGATGAATCTCCATTTTCTCTATTTTGAGCTTCATAGCCGGCATGAAATTTCACTGCTCTGATTACCGGCAAGTCTGACTTGCCTGTCCTCAGAATAGGACGCTGTGGATCTATATTATAAATACGCATTCTACACTTCATAGATTGCATGCTTTAGAATGCTTGGTAACTAATGACTCACATACAGCTTGTGTTAATTCAATTGGTACTTAACGGGTTAATGCAAGAACACTTTTTTTTTCATAGATATGTTAAGTCTGCACTAAATAAAACTGAAATGCTACTAGCAATAATCAATAAAGGTGCATCCGGGAGCTGTTGTGTCATAACAGTTATAGGTAGTTATCTAAAGCTTTCACGATAACGTTTTCTTTATAGAAATGATTTATGATCTTGGCCCAATGTTTTTTAATGCAGACGATTTTTCTTTTTCTTGTAGATTTGATTCATTAACCCCATTTGATCACGGTTTTGAAATTACATTTTTTTTGGAACTTTTCAAACAGTTTGTGCGAACTCTATAGAGTTCGAGAAGTTGTCCTGCCATAACTTTGAAGAAAAAAATGCATGCATTATAATTACATATTAACAAGGTACAATTATTATTTATTTCTTAGCAGACGCCCTTATCCAGGGCGACTTACAATTGTTACAAGATATCACATTATTTTTACATACAATTACCCATTTATACAGTTGGGTTTTTACTGGAGCAATCTAGGTAAAGTACCTTGCTCAAGGGTACAGCAGCAGTGTCCCCCACTGGGGATTGAACCCACGACCCTCCGGTCAAGAGTCCAGAGCCCTAACCACTACTCCACACTGCTGCCCGCACGCAGCAACTGGGTTGAAAGTTTTTAAAAAATAAAAACTTTTAATTTAAAGCTGGTATTTATTGCTTGTTTGTGTGCAAAAAACAAAACCAACCAACCAACCAAACAAAAAACTTTCATTTCAAAATTCCAAAGGAATATCTCACATTTTTTTCAAAGTCTCTATACATGCACCCATCAGTTTATTTTTTAAATTCCAATTTAGAATTTTTACAAAACCGGGCTATCGTGCCAAAAGCTTACAATACTAAATGGGCTTTATTTTCAGAACGTTTCAACCATCGTTTAATGAACTCCGATTTTTTCAAAGGAGAATGTTACCAAATACACAACACCGCGCAAATACGCAAGAGCATTTCAAATATATATATATCTTAGTTGTTTGGTTCTAGTGTTGTAAAATCAACAGGAGTTAATTAAACATATTCTTTGAAAATATAGCCCAGTTATATGTCTTTCTTTTTCCACAGTAGTTTTTGTTATTATTATTATTCAATGACTGGTAGAATGTGCTTTCAAAACCTCGGACGGCTTTGCATCGCATTCATTTGAGCGAATTTAATAATGACGATCTCTGTAGCTCTGCGTGAGCGATATAAGCCACAGAAACCAGCGATTGCTTCAATGAGAAAGAAATCCACAGCGGTTTACAGAGACTATGTGAACTATGCATCAGCTGCAGAATCACTTACAATAACGCCTCGCCCGAAAGACGGAGCACAAGGAGGTGCAGCGACTTGCTCAGAGTCACACAGAGAGTGAGGTGGGATTTGAACCGGGGACCTCCTGGTTACAAGACCTTTTCTTTAACCACCGGACCACACAGCCTCCTGTTATTTGCATGATTATTATTATCATTTGCAGTATTATAAATTTCCTTACTTTAATATCAGACTACTGGTCGGGCTCGAGACTGAAGATCAAACTTCGGTGTATTATAAGGTTGACCCTCCTTCGCCACAAATCTTGTGTTTGCCATGTAGATTAAATATGATCTATTTACGTGTACTAAGGCATTCAAACTCAGTGTGTGTGTGGTGGGACTGATTGACTGCGTATGGGAAGATGACGGTTGCAGAGGACATCTCAAAAAGTTGTCAATCAGCCGCAGTACAGAGCAGGTAGTGAACAAAGAATCAGAGAAGGAGAGGGGTTTGTATATGTACTGCACATCTCAGCAAGGGAAGTTCTGCAGGACACATAAACAAACCATAATAACAGATATTCTTTGGTCTTAGTGCAGTGTCCTCGGTCTGTGCGCAGAAACCACCTTTGCAGGACTTCGCAGGTTAAAAGAGATCCTCATCCAAGCTTCTGTCTCTCGACTTTAATGGCTTGCGGGCGTCTAGCAACAAGAGGATAAAAAAAAATTAAATTGTTTGTCAAAAATAAACATGTAATTTTGTCCTTTTTTCTCAATTACAAGGCAGGGGAGCAGCCGGGATGGTCTGAGTCTAGCCCGAAAGGAAACTGGGAGTATATTTAGAAGTCTGATCTCCAAATGACCTAAATTTAAAGCCAGTCTGAAGGGGAGAGAAAACTAAAAAAAACAAAACCGACACACGACAACGCCGCAAGAGCACGCTCCCGCCAGGCTTGTGGACAGAAAGAAAGAAAGAAAGAAAGAAAGAAAGAAAGAAAGAAAGAAAGAAAGAAGGTGCCGTTCCAATCGGAAATCCCCTTCACAGACTCTGTTCTGTATGAGGGAAGTGCCAACGTTCTGAATATTGACTCCCTTTTAGGGTGTGATTGGTTACCTTTATGAGGTCATGTCAGCTTGACTGGCAGGCAGGCAGCGGTGCATGCGCTGCAGGAAGCACGCAGAGTAGTACCGTGTTTTATTTTAATTGGGGTTTATTTGGGGTTATTGACCTTTGACGACAAGCTGAATAATATGCTTATTTTGTATCTGTTTATACACAAAAATATCTTCACAGAAGTCATTTCCCCGATATGATTGCCTAGGAGTTGAGAGTCAACGAAACACATTTAAAGGATTGACCAGTTTAATTACACTTTGAATTAGCTAGAAAGTGGCCCTATTGATTTAAGAACTGTTTTTTAAGGATTTCTTTAAGTCTTTGGAAGCGTGTTTAATGAACTTATGTTGAACAGCGCTTTGCAAAATGACTATAAACTTTCTAACCCTCTCTAAAACATCTGCAAAAAAGGGTTCATGAACTGCAAACTGGATTTAATTCATTAAAACATGCACAGCAATCCTTTAAAAAACCCAGTCCACTGTGAATAGGGCTTGCTGGCTACACGACACGCAGAACAGTGTCTGTCACAGTGTCTTCACTCCCACTTCGGCTAGAAGGAATCAAGTCCACCGAAACCCTGCAGAGGGACACCCCTGTGTCCCGCGGCGCTGAAGGGGTTACCATGCAAGAAGGAGGTCAGTTTCTCTTGAAGGAGTCTCGTTAAGAAATAGATTCGTGCCCATTGGCGCCCCTTTGATGGGTTTGAACTTGCAACTGAAATGAAAGCCCTGACAGACCCGCATCTAAACAGTGGCAGGGCACGATGGCTCGCAGACCTGCGCACTGGTACCTCATAATCGCTCGGCGCGCTTCGGATGCAAAACCGCATCAAACAGAGCAAGGGCTGCTCGGAGCAGCGCTCCACCCTCCACTTACACAATTAGGGTTTCAGGGAGCCGATGGATGTGGCATTGCGCGTCTTCTCTTTTCAAACAAACTGTCCAGGAACCAGCCACGTGAACCAAGCACACCCCCACCCTCGGAGACACGGGCTGCCTTGTAATAGCTTAATCAAAGACGCTGCACTGCAAGAGCCGAAGGACTTTACAGCGGGGGATTAGCAAAGCGGGGTTCACTTTTCTATAACTTCACTGAGAAAGAAGAAAGACGAAAGAACGACTAACTTGGCAGACTTAAAGTGTGTGATTCTGAGTGTCATGACCGGAAATGAAATGGTCGCACTGTCTCTGAGTAGGGAGAAGGAAGGTATACTTGCTGACTCTCGTAATGTTTTCTAAGGGATGTGAAGTTGCTTGTCTGAATGTTTCAATGCAGTGTGTTATCGAACTCTGCAAAGCGGGCTGTCCTAGCAATGCGAACACACATCAGAGCTCTCCCACCGCAGGTAAATTAGCCTCTATTCCGGGAGTCCCCGCAGACATTACAAGGGCCGCAGCTCTGCAGCCAACCTCAACCTCACAGCACGATGGAGCTTTAATTAGAGATCACGCCAGGTTTAATAGTTTCCTCAAAAGTTTTGCTCGGACTGGTTTCATTCCTTTTTACCAAGAAACCTACTTTTTGCCATCTCTCTCTCTCTCTCTCTCTCTCTCTCTCTCTCTCTCTCTCTCTCTCTCTCTCTCTCTCTCTCTCTCTCTCTCTCTCCCCCCCTCCCCCAGAGAGTCATCACGCACCACTCACTTCTATTCAGTAGACAGTTCATTATCCAATTTTCTCAAATTGCCCTCTATGCGTCTTTTACTTGCATAGGCACTTGGATTTCAAGTGGTTTCCCTGAGAGCGACTCTGTAATTAAACAGGACGAGTGGCTGCCCAGGCTATCGTGTACTTACTGCAGTTTGCATTACAGGGGCTCTGCAAACGTTTAGGGAATTAAATAGGCACAAATATCTCTTTTAGGTGGCGAGGGGGCGGGGGATGAATGCAATGGCACAATCCGACTGCAAACAAATTCTGCAAGACCGCAGGTTTTTGCAAGATTAAAAAATACAAAAAAAAAAAGACAGTCCTAAAATGTTTGCAATGAGGAATGTCTGTACCAAGTTGCATCGCAGTTGAAATGCAGGCGAGTATAAAACCTGCATCACTGCACTGTTCTATAAATCCCAGAGACTGAGGGCTGAAAAGCGCATTTTCTTTGCAAACAGGGCAGAAGAGCACACAGGAGGGCAGGGTAACAAGGGGCTGTTCGGATAAGGGGCTGTTCTTAGGAAAGATTAAAAAGACCGCAAACTGAATTGATTTATTAAGTATTAGTTGCTACAGAAAAGATCGGGACCCCGTCCTTCTTCTCCCTGCTAATTTGCGCACTGGCCCCCGCGTGCATTCGTCTCCAGACACCAGCAGCCTTATTTATCCCCCATGTGGAAGAATGAATAGACAGGTATCTGATATATCCTCAATGACCTTTTATATTATATTCTCAGATAGCGGGCCCTGTTCACTAAACTATAACCCCTGAGTTATTTTAAACACGCATTCTAAATACAGCAAATATTGTTAATGGCATTTTTTATGAATATCAAATTATATTTAGATATGTTTATAATTTGAGAAATAATTCGTGTATAAATGAAGCTTTTTTCTCTAGTGCAAAGTTCACTTTATTAAATATTAGTATAATATTAGTGTGCACAATTTTACCCTGTTAAGTTTCAGATCTATATTTTATAATAATGCATATAAGTTTCGTTTTCTTTCATAGTTAGAGCAGGGGAAGTTCTCGAACTCATGATTTAAAATTCTCAAAACAAGGCCAGCTGAAACAATATGAATCTCTCTTTCATGTGTTAGTCAAGTCAATAGAAAGCTCTCCTGTATTATTATTAATACTAAGCTGAGGAGTTAAACCCACGCCACGATAAGACATAGTGCTGTAAAATACTCTAAACAAAATCCAGCTGTGACGGATCAGGGTTCGGGGTGCTGATCCAATCAGCGCGGTTGTATTTAAAGCTGTTGGAGATTTTAATGCCTTAATGGAACAAACTATTCTCTGAACAGGGTTTAAAACCGACGCTGGTTGAAAATCAATCGATCACTCGATTTATTTATGCAGCTGAGTCAATTGAGAACAAATTGTCATTCACAGCGAAGACCCGGCAAGAGGTTCACCCCGCCAAACGACATAAAACATGTAAAAAAAAGGTCATTTTTACTTGCTTTAAAGAAGAAAACGAGTCTGAATATTCTTTTAATATTTTTTTTTTATCAACGCCGGTTTATATTTTTGGGGGAGATAAACTCCTGGAGTTATGTGGTTTCTCTCCGAAAAAAAGGCTCATTCTCCGGTGCCCTCTCCACTATACATAGCGTCCTTTCTATTTATACTCATTTTTCCCCTGCTCGTCCATAATGATGTGGCTTTAAATGCACGTGTGGTTTATTTAAGAAAAACACATTTTATAGGGTTCTGAGCAAGTAGAGCTGAGAGAGCTGTGGTTCTTAAATGATTTATTTAATGTATATATACTGGTGCATTGCTTACATTTCTTTTTTGCACTGGACTATATAGATGTCTGCAAAAGTATAAAAAAATATATTTGTGCAGAGGATGCTTTTATGTATTTTATTTGTTTTCTTCCTTCTTGAAGACAAAGCGCTGGAGTTCAGAACGAGCCCAGTTTGAGGGGAGCTCACTCCCTGCAGCCACAGCCTGTGGTGGGCTGCTCTAAAAGCAGAGCCTCCGAGAGCCTTGACCTTAATGGGCGTGTGGGCGTGGCCCTGCGGACTGAGACTGGGGGCCCCTCCCGAACGCCCGCGCCTGTGCCAGCGCCCAAGGGCTCCAGACGTCCTGACCAAAAACCAGGAGGCCCCCCACACACACTGACACACACTGACACACACTGACACACACACACACACACACACACACACACACACACACACGCAGCATCAGAACCCGAGGTGCTATGGGTGTGAGGGTCACGGTTTACAGATTATCGTACAGGAGCTGTGAAATACCCCCTCCTACCCTGGCAAAGGCACCAATCTGAATGAAACGAAGGTTTCTTTTGAATTGTATTACTGCATGCAGACTTTATGAAGCAAAATGAGTTCATTCTATAGGGGGGTGCAAAACTTTTGGCCAGAGCTGTACAGTGGGGTTCAGTCACAAAGGGTTCTGTGCTGTAAGCTTCAAACACGCGCGGTATCAGCATCGGACACACAGCATTGGGACCACAGGGCTCCAGAAAGGGGGTCTTTTCACTCAGCTTTACAGACTGTTTAAGGAAGGTTTAGAAGTTGCTTCCCGTATTTTAAAGCGCTGTCTAATCAAAGAGACTGTTCAGAAAAACCCCTTCATGTTTTGTGAATAGTTATCTTACTTTCAATGCTCTTTAAGTCTGATATCTGCTATTAGCGGCTGTGTTGCTGCTACTATTTCATGTATTATGCTACTATCATGTATTCTGCACTGTCCACTGTATTTCATGTATTATGCATTGTTTTTTTTTTAATGTATAGCACGTATTGTGCATTTCACTGTATTTAAAGTATTATGGATTTTCTTCTTGTTAAAATAAAGATCGATTGATTGATTGAACAGGGACCAGAGTAACCAATGACGTGAATCAACGCCAGTTGCCAACTCCACTCTACCGGGATTCGAACCCGCAAGCTCCTGGTCGCCGCACTCCGTCTGTGGTTGTGACTTGACGACTTGACGACCTCCATTGACGACCTGCCTCTACACCTCTAAGCACGAAGAGGGATACCTCATGTATTAGATTTCAGACACTCGGGCAGTTCAAGTTGCACTTTAAGAGTGTGTGAAAGTTTTGTACGAAAGAAATGCTCCCAATCCTTTGCATCTAATCCCTGCTGACAGCCCCTCTCGGATACAGCTCCTCGGCTGCTTCTGCAGAGTGCCTGAACATTGTGTCCCCACTGCTTGCTTCAGGAAAGCCTGTAATTATCACATTTACAGGGAAGAGCTCCGAATAATGAAGCAGACTCAGCCAGGACATTTATGAAGCAGCTCCTGGAGGCGACGCCCCTCTGAACCCAGGGAGATTAACCCTTGATAGGCACAATGTGGCATTTTCTTTTAGTATATCTAAGAAACAGAACACAAAGCAACGCGAAGGTGTTTAGGTATAAAACTGTATCGAGAGTTTCGGAGTTCAGCGCCAATGTTATTGCTGCTGTATGGCGCTGTTTTCTTTGTTTTTTTATGTGTGCTTTTCTGTTTGGATAAGCCATTTCTAAATTAGGAAACCCAAGCTTGGTCGCCTAACCAGGAATGATAACTATAAACCAGATCAATCTTTCAATTAGATACTTTTTTCCATGCGATGTAAAGGAATCTCATAAGTGCAGCCCCACTAAACCCTCTGGGTATCCACTGTGGCTGCTGGTGGTTTAAATAAGGCTCCATGATGCCAAGAATCACTATATATATATATATATATATATATATATATATATATATATATATATATATATATATATATATATATATATATATATATATATATATATATATATATATATAAATAAATATTATTATTATTATTTATTTCTTAGCAGACGCCCTTATCCAGGGCGACTTACAATCGTAAGCAAATACATTTCAAGTATCACCATATATAGCCATGGTTGTGGTGTACTGTAACAATATCATTCCATTCAGGGGATCCACACACACTGATAGAAATTCCCAAAGTTCACTTCTTTTTAACGAGATAAGGAATGGATTAGCCAATGTTGAGAGTAGTTGAATAAAGATCGTATTGAGCACGGGGCTAAGGGGTCGGGGCGCTATCCCGGCGTTTCAATTCACAGCAGCTGCTGTTTGCGTTCGGGGTGTCGTCGCTGGGTTGGGGTTTGAGTTCACAGGAGCCGGGGGGTGTTTTCAAACCCTCAGCCAGTTTATCCAAACAAAATAAATAAACGCGCGACTCCCGCTGCCCGAGCCTAATCAATCCCGCCTGGTGACGTGCGATTCTGGCATGAAACGTTCTCAAGAGTACCCCCCCACCCCCCACCCCCCCTCTTCAAGAATATCATATAAAAACCCACAACGCGACTTTTCAAATAAGGTGGGTTTTATGATCTGCCGCTACACAGCAAATTAGAGGCTGACACCCGACCAGCGCCACTGAGAACAATCCGGGTTCTGGTTCAATAAAGGGGCCTGGCAGTGGGTCTTTATTTCCGAGTCTGGGTTGTCTTTTGTGTATTTGTCCATAAGCGTTTCCATCATTTCTGCCAGCTGTGGACAAGAGGAGCTGCGACAGCAGCGGTTTAACTTCTGAATAGGAGCGGTGTCCAGTCATTCTGTCAGTGTGTCAGTCATGCAGTGAGAGTCCAGTCATTCTCTCAGTGTAGGATTACCCGGTGTGTGTGCGTGCGTGCGTGCGTGCGTGCGTGCGTGTGTATCAATAAAAAAAATACTGAATGTTTGTTTTACATTTGTATTCTTTTGTGCCTTTAAGTGCTTCTGTGCTGTATAAATCTAAAGATGGAGTACTGGAAAGAAAGAAAGAAAGAAAGAAAGAAAGAAAGAAAGAATGAATGAAAGAAAGCCACATGAGACGATCCGGCTCTTCGAAGGCTCAAGTTGCAGCCACAAAAAAAGAAGCTAGAAACCAAGCACTTCTGTATCAAGACAAAAAAAACCCCCTCAGAGACGGCCTCCCTCTACCCCTCTCCTCTCCTCCCCGCATCCCTCTGCCTCATGTGCCAGAGAATCAGTCTGTGGCTGTTCCCTCATCAAAGACGCTGCGGCGAGGAGAGCAAGCCGCCGGGAATCCATCCTGCGCGGGGTTAATGAGACCGCGACTCCCCCTCTACACACCCGCTCCCCTCGAAGATTGATTTAGCTCAAGGCTGGCGTCTGTCTATAGCACCGCTATAAGATATCACAATGCAGGCAGTCATGTGCACAGGATAACTTTTATGTGCAATGCAATGCTGCAAGTCCAGCTGGTATGTGGGTATTTTACAGTGACACCTCCAAACACGCTGAAAACGAGTAAGATCTCGCTTACAATACCTTCAGCTTGATCAACAAGCGCTTCAGTAAACGGATCTGTTTTTCGTATTGGTTTTGAACGATAAGTGAGATGCTCATTCTGTTCACAGTATTGTTGATTCATGTAACCCGTGTATGTAAATGTCCATAAGGTCGTTTTGCAGTTTCTCTCGCGCTTTTTTTTCTCTTGGCTATACGTTTGCTGCCATGTGTTTCCTATGCTTTACCATACTTCTCTGCTCGACACGATGCTTGACTGTACTTGCATGCTTTCACAGTGCTGTGTTACACTTTGATAAGCTTTTGCTGTGGGGAACTTGCATCAGAGGTGATTCTATTAAGCGATTTTCACTGTGAGCTCCGTCTATCTTTTCTATCCACGGTACCTCCATCTATCATGCTGCGGTGGTTATTTTTTTTAAGTGGCTTTGACTGGTCGGTAATGAAAGTATCTCAGGGCGGCATGTGTTTTCAATCTCTCTCAATAATCTCCTTGTCTTATTTCCCTCTGAAATGCCGACTTCTAGCTCTTAAAAGGCAAACCGCGGAGCGCTGACTGCCCTCAGCCCAATTACACGAGCTGAATGCGGTTTCAATCATGACCTCCCCCCCCCCCTCCCCACCCCTCCCCTTCCATCCAAATCGAGCCTCCCTCACTCCCTCCCTCTCTCATCACACCCCCGGCTAAACTCCATTGGGTCTCCCAGGGTTCAAGGCTGAGTCCCCGGCAATGCGTTTTTACCTGCTCCGGAGTAGAAGGTATAGTGCGCTTTTTAGAACGCAGAGAACGCAGTTTTGCGAGTTATGTTAGTTAATTTAGCAAACGTATTACTACAGTAAACGCCGATAAGACAGGCACCAAAGGGACAACCATGAAGACGCAAGACCTTAAACCTCTCTACCGCTCCCTCCCGCTCTTCCCTCTCTTTTTACCGCTGTGCATCAGTAAGGCCCCGGTGGTATCCTGCGCGTTGTCAGTCTGTTTTTCATTAAGCACAGCGGTCGCAGGAGCACTGCGCCTAATTACAGCACAGACTGTAAACTAGCGAGGCGGAATTCTCAGAGTTACTGTAATATCAACAGCTTACAACTTTTCTGTGTTTTTTTTTCGCGGTTGTTGTTTAATGAATGTCGTGCTATTAAACGGTGAGGGACGGTGACGCTGGTGAGAGAGAGCGACAGGGAGCGCGCCTCAATCCAGACCCGAATACCCCCTGCCTGCCTGCCTGCCTGCTATCTGTCTGTCTGCAATTCCGTCCCGGACCGTTCCCCCTCTCTTTAATCAAAGGCTGATAGTTGAAACACATTTCGACCGGCACAGTGAATTAACCCCCCCGTGGCACCTCATCCTCAACACATTTCTCTTTTCTCTTTGAGCTTGTTTTAATAAATCTCTCCTCTCTCCGTTTCCCTTGAACTTGCCGTACTGATACTTATCATTAAAAACCCAAACTGCCCAGGGCTTCCAATCTGGTTCTGTGCTATGAAGTTACTTTGTTATAAACTACAGATCAGGGGAGTGTCACCGGAGTGTTTAGAGCTCATTAAAATGCGCGGTGACAGCGCTGCAGAGCTGAGAGTGGAGTGTTTAGACTAGTGCTCATTATTATGAAGGTGCTGGTAATGACAGCGCTGCAGAGCTGAGAGTGGAGTGTTTAAACCGCTGCTCATTTTAAACAGGCGTGGCCGGTGTGGTTCTGGTAAGGTTCTGGTGAGAGTGTCTGTAACATTTATCACTGTATAGACAGTATTACATATAATAACATATTTATTTTTATATAGCGCCTTTCATAGTGGACCACCATCACAAAGCGCTTTACATAGACAGGCTGTGAACTGTGCATTATATGCAGAGTCACTTCCAATAGGACATTGATTTAACATCTCATCCGCAGGACGGAGCACAAGGAGGTGAAGTGACTCGCTCAGAGTCGCACGCAGAAGCCCTGGACTTTAAAAACTGGACCACAGCTAGCACAGCATATTGAGTTTGATTTTTAATTTCCATTTTTTAGAAAAAAAAAAGAAGGGTAACATTTTTTCTTTTCTTTTTAAGACGATTGGCCGTGGCTTTTGGGCATTTAGACCACTTGCGTCATGTGATAAAAAAAAACGTGCTATCACGTGTTAAGCCGTGTATTACCTGCAGTTTATCACCTACTCCATACGTGATAACGCCATTGTGATGTCATCATCTGCGTTCCACCTTCAGCAGTGATTGATCTGCAATACGGCTATTGCCCCTTCACTGATACACGTCACAAGCGCCGAGTAGAAATACACAAGCACGTTCTGTATATGTGAAGTTTCTCAAAGACGCACAGCCCAGTACTTTGAGGGGACAGTCCAGGCAGAGGAGCCAAAGACCATTATTAGTGTGGAATTACTTCACTGTGATTCTCAAATCACCCCCGCATTAACTTTCCACGGCATCATGCTCTGCTTAGACTGCGCCAACCTCAATCTGCCTCCTTCGCCGTTTGGAAAAAATTGAGATTTGAAATATGGGAAATCCGACAAATCCGACCCCCAGATCGAGTGAGCGTTTGAAGAGAAGTGACGGGTGTGTGATTCACCTTGGTTTGGATCGATTCCTGCCCGAGTCTCCTCGGATTCCATGACGCTTAACCCTTAGCTCCCCGGATCCAGAGAGACAGCAGCAGCATGAGTTTTAATGCAGGGGGGGTTACTTCAGCAGATCTCTCGCTTAATCAAGCATCCCCGAAAGCGAGGTGTTAATTGGAAGTGCCGTTCCGTTGCAGTTTGTTGGATCAGTCATCTATAGCAGATTCCTGGCAAGCCCCAGACTGATGATCTAGCTTCTGTGTGTTTGTAGACCCACCGCAAGAGCCCGGGGCTTCCCATCAGAGAATAAACAAATGCATTCGGAATTATCTACCGGATTGGATGTATTTAATGATAAAGTTCTGATCTCCTTCTCTGGCTTGGGTGTTTTTTTTTTGTTTGTTTTTTAAATTTCAGTTTGAACACGCAGATCTGATTGTCCAATTAACATATATATGCATTCATCATAGTTTAGCATAAGCATTTACCACACCTTGGTTTACTATTAAAAAACAAACAAACTATGCATTCACTGTGCTTTTATTACACTTGGCTGTGCTTTTACTAACGTCATCCCTTATAAGGCATGCATCTTTAAAACACGTCGTTTCAAAACAAGAACGTGTCATCTGAAACTACTTTAACGTTCCTTCCTTTACTGTAAAATTCTTAGAACGAATTTAGAACGTGGTTCCACATCCCTATTCTAAAACCATGGCGACACAGGAAATAAAACGACCCACCAGAGCTTTCGCAGCATTAGCTGCCTGGTTGTGCGTTATCACCATTCGGCCACTAGATGTCAGCAAACGCGTATTTTTTAGGCTAAATTTCACTGTACAGATAAACATAGCCTCAACTGTGCTCATTCAAAACAGAAGCGTTTTTTATAGTAAGTCAGTTCACCAGTAATGTTTTCCCTTGCTTTTTCCATTCATGTTATATAGATGTTAATACATTTTTTAATACAACAAAAAGCAGAATGTCAAAAGGACAATCTGGGTTTTGAGAAGGAATTAATGCATCAACATTTATAGCGTTATGTATCGTTATTATTAGGTTCAATCGTAAGTACTTGTGTTTCAGTGTGCAAGATTCCGAAACGAAGAAATTAAGTTTTAAAAAGTAGCTTGTTTCATTTTTTTTTCTGCCCCTGTATATTTTTGTAATCATTCGGTTTGTATCGCAGTTTTTGTTGAGCTCTGTTAAGTTGCTGTGAGTTTAACAGCTCGGTTGATCAGTTAAGGGTCATTTACATTAATAAGCGCCCCCACGCCTTCTCTGTGTATTGACAGCCACACAAAAGGAAAGTCACCCTGGCAAAGATGTTCTTATTTAGTTTGCATGCGAAGTGGTCGACTTCAGGACAGGCGGCAGGGGATCTGTGTGAATCTCCCCTGGTGTCGCTGTCTTCCCTCCCCGCCAGGGGCCCGGGAGGCTGGGCTGCAGAAGCCCCTATGCTGGAACTCCACCCAGACTGGGTGTCCACTGTTTACATGCGAGCTGGCATGTGCTATGAACCCCCCCCCTCCCCCTTCTCCCCTCCCCCACAGCCTCCCATCCGTCTGTCTGCCAGCCTTCCTCTGAAAAGGGAGGGGCTGGTGGGTGATTTTGTGAATCAAAGCAATGCAAAACAGTACCCCTCCCCTCCCATCTCCTCCCTCTCCTCCCTCCTTCTCTCTCACGGTTCCAGCCTCATTCACAGGTTCTCAGCAATGAAACCGCTGTAAAACTACACTCTTTTTTTTCTGTTCAAACAAGTGTCTTTTGCGGTTTCAGTCCTGGCCCGTCTGCTCCCCACGGCCTCCCCAGTTAACGGAAGCAGTGGCGTCAGGCCTGTAGTTCTGTATTTTTTTTTCTTCTTGTTGTTATTGTGGTAAAAAAAATATATATTTTGCATGTCACAGTCAGCCAACGTGTCGTTTTTGCGTCAGCCGTTTTGCTGTCAGTCCGCAAGTTGTGCATTTGCTGTAGATCTGTTTGAATGTGTATGTTTTGGTTATTACTGCTTTGGGGTTTGTCGGTATATAGTGCAGCCTCTTTATTTCACAATGTGATTCAGACATCAAAAATTGTTGGTGTCACATGCTATTTACACCACCGCTGGGACCACAGCACTACATAATATGAATATATATTATATATATATATATATATATATATATATATATATATATATATATATATATATTATATTCTCACTGCTGTGATTTACACGCAGTGGTCTCAGTAGGTTCCGCAACCCACCCAGGGTCTGTAGTCTGGACCCTTTTTGGCACCCTTAAATGGTGTGTATTTAAATACAATGTTGAATTAAATACCAAGGCAAACCGGCTGCGACAGCACAGCATTGAGGAGTAGTGGTCAGGGCTCTGGACTCTTGACCAGAGGGTTGTGGGTTCAATCCCCGATGGGGGACACTGCTGCTGTACCCTTGAGCAAGGTACTTTACCTAGATTGCTCCAGTAAAAACCCAACTGTATAAATGGGTAATTGTATATAAAATAATGTGATATCTGTATAATGTGAAATAATGTATAATGTGATATCTTGTAACAATTGTAAGTCGCCCTGGATAAGGGCGTCTGCTAAGAAATAAATAATAATAATAATTGACTGCTTTTATAACACCGTGTTCCCTTCAGATAACATCGATACGAAGTCAACCGCACTGTATTATTCGAGTTTATTAGGCTACAGTAGTCCAACGGCATTTGTTGATTTATATGGGGTAATAAATCACAGGGCAAAACAGCAAACGTCATTATATATATATATATATATATATATATATATAACGAAACTGAAAACATTGATAATAATGCAATAATAAATAAATAGATTTGTAAATAAATACATTAATGCAAGTCTTTATTTAAAAGAAAACATGTGCAAACATTTACATTTGGACGGGGGGGGGGGGGGGGTAAAAATGGCAATAAATAAATAAATAAATAAATAAATAAATAATTTTAAAAAAATAATAAAACAAAATGGCGTGATGCCACAACCAAACGCCATCAAACGCCCTGCTGGAATGAATCTTATATATTCATATCTATATACACGCACGCATATTTCTGTAAAGGTGGGAAACAGCGGTATTTAAAAAGACAATATAACTACAACTCTTAATAATATAACTACAACTCTTAATAATATAACTACAACTCTTAATAATGGCGCCTTTTCCGCCAAAAAGAAACCCCCGAGCTGGGGAGGGTACAACCTACCCCGAGCTGACCCCACCCAAATACCAACCCCCTACACTCATCCTCATTGGCTATCGTTGGCCACACGGTCAAAACAAAACTCCCGGATTGGAGCTGCAAAACGTCAATCACGTCCAACATTCCAAACCCACGCCGAACGCGGCGGCGAATCAGGCCCCGCCACTGCCCCTCCCCCCTCCCCCTCCGACCGCCCCTATTGGCCCTCCCCGCGCCAACTCGGCACCCGATTCGCCGGCAGGGGCGTCGATCCCGCCCTCCGCGGCCTCGCTGTGCAGTTTGGTTGCCCCGTCTCCAAAGTTGGAGTCAGCCCTCGAGAAACTGTAGCGAAACTCCGCCCGTCACTGAAATGAGTGGTAAGAGAGGAAAGAAAGAAATAAAACACGCTTTAAAAGATAACTCTACGCGAAAATAAATACATAACAGGGAAAACGGGGGCATTTTAACAAAGGCGACACTCGCTTTTAAAAGCAGCGAGGTCGGAGTCATTTACTTTGCCCAGTGACTTTCTCTGTTAGACTTAAACCAAACTGCATAATTATTACGTGCCTAAGTTTTGTGTGTATATATATATATATATATATATATATATATATATATATATATATAATGTATATATAATGTATATATGCTGGTAAACTTTACAGGAATGGCCGCTTTCATAGCGTGTTTGTGTATCGTGTCGAAGTTTTATATTACGATATTTCCTTCCAAGTTCCAGCGAGGCATATGTTTGAGAACAAAAGAACAAATACTTAAGTTGTTTATCGTGTAAAGATGATAATAATAAGAAGCCAACACGAGTCATTCGTGTAACGAGCAGTCGCCGCGTTTACAGTAGCTAGTTTAAGATCGCCGTTCTGCTCAACAGTTTTGTAAGTAAAAAAAAAAAAAAACTCACAACTTTTGCATTTCGACTGCGCTAAGATTACACCCCGACTAACATTTTCAATACTTCCTAGCTTCTTTTTGTTATTATTTTTCAGATCAAGATCAGCAGCAGCAGCAGCAGCAGCAAGAGGACATGGCTGCTTTAGTCGACATCGGCGGCAACGGCTTCCTGCAGAAAAGGAACGCTAACAACGGCCAGGTAAAGTGTTCTCGTTTATCTCGGACACAGTAAGATGATTTTTTTTTTTTTTTCGAGGGTGGGAAATCAAGCGAGAGCCGGGTTTGTTGTCTCGACTGCTGCCGCTTTTGCACACATGCTATTTCAACTCGCGAAAAAAAAAAATAACACCACCACACACACACGCACTGGGAGTTGATGTTCTTGGGTAAGCCCTGCTCTCTAGAATCGGTTTGCACTGCCCTCAGTGGGCTGAGGCCGGCAGACAGCCTGTCCTCCTTTTGAAGTAACCCCTCCCCGCTTTTGTACGTGTGTGTTTTTTTTTACAGGAGTCACAGCCGTCTCCACTGGCTTTGCTGGCAGCCACATGCAGCCGGATTGAATCTCCAAACGAGAATGCGCAGCAGCAGCAGCAGCAAGTCTCATCCGAGCAACAGATAGACCTGAGCACAGCACAGATAACGCAAACGGCCAACGGCTGGCAGATTATCCCCGCTGCCTCTTCAGTATCCAGCTCTGGAGCTGCCACCATCACCACTGTCAGCCAAAGCGGCGGAGATGCTGGCAAGACCCGGCAGGTGATGACGGGCGGGCAGCAGTATGTCCTGTCCTCAGCCCCTGGGATCCAGGGCCAGCAGGTGTTGGCCAGTCTGACCAGCGTGATGCCCAACATTCAGTACCAGGTCATCCCCCAGTTCCAGACAGTCGACGGGCAGCAGCTGCAGTTCGCGTCCCCGGCGCAGGGCATCAACGTCCAGCAGGACGCCTCGGGGCAGTTCCAGTTGGTGTCGCAGGGCGGTGGCCAGCAGATCATCACCACCGGCCGGGGCGGGGGCAATGCGGCCGGGCAGAACATCATCACCATGCCCGGGGGTCTCCTCCAGCAGGCCGTGCCCTTGCAGAACCTGGGCATCGGCAGCAACCTCCTGCAGAGCCCGGCCCAGTTCCTGGCCAACATGCCCATGGCGCTCAACGGGAACATCACGCTGGTACCGGTCGCCAGTGCCGGATCCGGGCAGACCGTGGCGGAGACCGGCGCGGTGACCACGGTCCACCAGCAGCAGCAGCCGACCTCCAGTTCCGGAGGGGTGTATTTCACCAGCTCGGGATCCCTGGGCACCACCACCCAAGCCAGCAACAGCCTGGCCAGCTTCACCACCGTGGCAAGCGCTCAGCAGTCCACGCCTCAGCGTTCCGGCAGTGGCGGGACAGGATTCCAGAATGCGGGGACCGCCGGCACTGTTCACATCCAGCCTTGCCCGCAAGACAACAGAGACTCTCAATCTCAGCAGCAGCAGCAGCAGCAGCAACAGCAGCAGCAAATTCTGATCCAGCCGCAGCTGATCCAAGGAGGTCTCCAGACCATCCCGGCCGGCCAGGCTTTCGCCACCCAGACCATCTCCCAGGACGCCCTGCAGGGACTCCAGATCCAGACCCTGCCCAACACCGGCCCCATCTTGCTGCGGACCGTGGGCCCCAATGGCCAGGTGAGCTGGCAGACCCTGCAGATGCCGAACACGGCCGGGACCCAGACGATCACCCTGGCCCCCATGCAGGCCCTGGGGCAGAGCTCCGGAGGCACAGTCACGCTCAACGCCTCGCAGCTCTCCGGCATGCAGGGCCTGCAGACCATCAACCTGAACACGCTGGGCAACGCCGGCATCCAGATGCACCAGCTCCAGGGCGTGCCCATCACCATCGCCAACACCGCAGGTAAGGGTCAGTCTTTTCTGCTGGACACGCACATGTTGTGCACAGTGTAGTCTCGTCCGCATTAAGAATGGGGTGAGTCTCCATAGCGTTTTCTGATTTGGGTTTAAAAAAATTCCCTATTTTTTTATTATTATTTGTTTTTTTTAATCTAAAGTTTTAGAAATGCTCAACCCTAAAGTTTTGAAAATGAAACAGAATACTTCCTTTTAATAATAAATACTTGACCGACCCTGATGTTAATGCATCCGATCAGATAGGGCTTGTATGGGATGGAAATGACACCAGACTAAGATTAGTTCTACTGTAATTATTTATATTTAATATATATATATATATATATACGTACACGTACAGGGTGCTGTGTCAGATACAAGCTGGTTTTCACCCGCTCAGGGTTAGAGCAGCCAGTAAGCCCACTCTGACGTCTTGCTAAGGGTGTGCCTATCATCAACACTACAAACAGTGTAGATTCAGTTCATTTGATCATTAGAGGTAAGAACGGTTTTATTTAGAGCTCTACAGTGGCCGTCATTTTGCTTTATTTCCCAGTAGGATTGCCGTTTTTTTTTTTTTTTGTTTCACTTCCCGTCCGCTGCGTGCCAAATGAAACGCTGCCAAAGCAAACCCTCTGCAACTTGCGCAAGAACTTGGTTTCACACAAACAGGGGCTCGATGGGGAATCACTCAAGATTGCATCAGGCACCTATCCCTGGTTATCCCGGTATTATCCCTAAAAAAAAAAGGGTGGTTGATGCAATCTAAGGAGATTCCCTCAACAACAAACTCTTAATGAAACCCGAGGTGGGCTTATCTCCAAGGTGATCAGCACAGAAGCCCGGTTTTTCAATGCTATAGACAGGGTGTAACATGCATCGATTTAATTGTATCAGGGGTCTGAAACCATCTGGAAGTTCCTTCACCTGAATCTTGAATGCTAAATGCACCTCAATCAAAGCTTTGCCTTTTGCCAAAACACAATAATAATGATAATTTTATTAAACGTCTCGTCTTACGTGTAGCACCTCCAGTCACCGCATGTACCACGTCGAGTTTCCTATCTGTTTAATAATGCGTATGATTTTATATTTTTAATTTTCCCAAAAAGGTTTCGGCAGGGCAACTTCTCGAACTCTATATTAGCTCACGCAAGCTGTTTTTAAAATTTCCAAATAAAAAATGTAAAAGTCGTGACAGACAGCAGCATGTAGGATGCAGAAACACGACCTAATCATCTAATAAACATATAGATCTGTTTGGAAAACTAGCAGTGCAAAGGGAACCCGGCCTGTCTGTGTAATTTCTGTAAAGGTCTTGTAGTGTCGGGTTGTTGTCCTGTTCTGGTGGATTGACAGGTTTTTCTAGTTTGTAGCAGGCTGTGCAGATTGCTCTGTGCTGCTTGCATCCAGTCAGTCTGGAGCAGACTGTTCTCTATAACAATGCAGGGCTGTAACCTGAGTCCACCCTTCAAGGGAGGCGCCTGCCTGCCCTCTGTGTGTGTGTGTGTGAGGGGGGGGTGGGGCGTGTAGCTTCAGCCCATCCTGTGGATCTAATGCTTACCAGACTCGGCTCCAAAGTTTCCTCCACTTATTTTTAAGCCTGCAATAATAAAAAAAAGCATTTAATTTAATGCAGTTTTCTAAGCGCAGTTCATCAAACCCTTTTGTCTTTTTTTGTAAAAACCCATGCTTCAGTATTTCCAGGTTTACAGACTGCTTGATTGATTTGATCTTTGCCCTCCAGGTAGTTGAGTCTGGATACCTGTTCTTGCAAGTCTGCCGGCTTTACAGCTTATTGTCATAACGATGACTGCAGCATTTTTAAAAGGGCACTAGAGCGCTCTGTTGAAGAGAAAAATAAAGCATTCAGTGGCCACCTTTTTTAAAAGACACATTTTGAGGTTAAAAAGGCATTTTATAGAGAAGAGCTTGTGCATAAAGTTAACTCTTTTAGCTTTGTGACGAGGCAGCGTTTTACAGTTGCATGTGCCCTGAAGTGATCATCCTTACTGACCTACACAGAGTCCTTCATGGTGTTGGGCTTTCTTATCTTCATGATCTGCTTATTCCCATTCTTCCAACACCTTGAGATCGCAGAACGCCAGTCTACTGCGGATTCCAAAAATTGGTTAAAATCATCGTCTCTTTGTGCGTTACTTTATAAAAAAACCCCTGGATACAGAATTGCATTTTAAATTCGAAAAACACACCACAAGTCCAAATTCTTAGCACGAAGAGCCCTGTATTACACCTGTGTTGTATTGTATGAAGTTTAATTTAACTAAATGTTTTTGTGTGTGTGTAGGGGACCAGTCTCAGCTGGGTTTGCAGGGAGCGGGGGGAGACAGTCTGGATGACAGCACAGCGATGGAGGAGGGAGGGGAGAGCAGCCCGGGACAGCAGCCTGGGCAACGCAGACTACGCAGGGAGGCCTGCACTTGCCCCTACTGTAAGGACGGCGAGGGCAGGTACGCACACAACATGCTTACAAACAGAGCAGGGCTGGAAGTACGACTCCTACTGCATAGCAGACTGATCCATTCCTGGTTTTACTGTGAGTTTAATAAGACACACCTGAGCTTGTTACACTGTGGCTGATCAAGCTGGTAGTAAAACCTGGAACGGGTTAAACTGCTATGCAATAGGAGTCTTATTGCCATCCCTGGTAGAGAGAGTTATTTCATGGGTATTCTCGTCAATGTTGGGCCAAGCTGTTCAGTTTAAAAGCTTCTGACAGTGTTCACAGAGTTTAGGTTCTCCTGTTGCAGTTTTTTGGGCGAGTATCATTTAGCAGATTGGATTCAAAACCTGGTGCATGGTTTAAGCTTTTTTTAAATGTATTTTGATATCCATAGCTATAAAACTCTTCATTGTGGTAGACGTATTCACTGTACAGCTGTGGCCAAAAGCTTCACATCACCTAGAGTTTCAGGATTGAGACATTTATTTGGAAAATTAATATTTTATGTAACATACTGTAAACCTAGAAACTACATCGCAGGTGTCTCCTGGAAACCATAACAGTAGTACAGTAGTATTTCATGTTAGGTTTCAAAATGTCACGTTACTCAATTTGCCAGTTTTCCATTTTTAGCATATGCAAAACTACAAAGCGGTATGTAATTTTCAATATGTTAGTGTAACATTATTCGGCAGGTTTCATCCGACTTTATGAAGCAAAATGAGTTTATTGTATAGGGTGATGCAAAACCTTTGGCCGCAGCTCTAGGTTTAGGTAACTGAGATGGTCTGCTTGTGACGTGAGTGACCGCCCACTTAAACCCTCATCCCCCTTGGGCAGGGGTCTCCACCCCTGGCCCTGGAGAGCTGCAGGGTCTGCTTGTTTTTGATCTGTTACGTAATTGAACCAATTATTGGGTTAATTAGTCCAGATTAACAGGTGTTCCTTTATCCACTGATGATGTAAAGACACCTAGAAAGCCTGCAGGATTGGGGCTCTCCAGGACCAGGGTGGGAGACCCCTGCTAGGGTGTCCCAACCCTTAGTTTGAGCACCCCTGGGTTATGGCGTCAACGTGTTTTGTTCTGTTTGTGCCTCCTGTCCAGGAGCAGCGATCCGGGCAAGAAGAAACAGCACATCTGCCACATCCCGGGCTGCATGAAGGTGTACGGGAAGACCTCTCACCTGCGGGCTCACCTGCGCTGGCACACGGGCGAGCGCCCCTTCGTCTGCTCCTGGCAGTTCTGCGGGAAGCGCTTCACCCGCTCGGACGAGCTGCAGAGACACAAGAGAACGCACACGGGTCAGTCTGCGCGCGCCGCACCACGAGGCTCCTGTTCAAGCAGCGGTATCGGTGTGGGAGGCTTGGGGGTCCAGTGGTTAGAGAAAGGGGCTTGGTACCAGGAGGTTCCCGGGTTTAAATCCCTGCTCAGCCACTGACTCCCTGTGCAAGTCACTTAACCGCCTTGTGCTCCATCCTTCGGATGCGACGTAAAACCGAGGTCCTGTTGCAAGTGACTCTGCAGCAGCAGCAGTTGTTGATGCGTAGTTGCTTTGAATAAAAGTATCTGCTAAATGACTAATAATAATAATAATAATAATAATAATAGCATGGAAGTTAGTCCTGCAGGAATTCTGCAATCCTAAACGGCCGTGCCCAGCAGTCAGGCTTGTGCTAAATAAAAAAAAAGCTTTTTTCCCTTAACTTTCCTGCAGCAGGTACTTAATTAATGAGACGAATTAGCAGGGCTGTTTGGATCAGCTCAGAGCATGTGTGGAAGGAGGCTGGTTTCTGGCATTTTATTACCACATATTAGTGGATTAAAAAATGCTAATTATGACATGTAAGCAGTTTAAAACTGTAAGCAACTAAAAAGTCAAGCGCACAAAGGCTTCATCTAGTTTTGCCTTCAGTCTTTACAGTGTACTAACTGGGGAAACTGTATATTCCTATATGATTTAAAAAAAAACAAAAAAAATACTTCCTTATTGGTAGACTGAAAGCGTCACGAGTCGAATCCTTTGTTCTGCTTCACTTTCTCTAAAGCTCGTTACGTTATTTAGTTTTGTGAATCTTTATTCTCACCCACAGCCTCTAATATATTTCTCTCTATCTCCCTCCCTCACCCCACGCAGGTGAAAAGAAGTTCTCCTGCCCCGAGTGTCCCAAGCGCTTCATGAGGAGCGATCATCTCTCCAAGCACATCAAGACGCACCAGAACAAGAAAGGAACCGGGAACGGGGGAGGGGCCGCGGCGACTGGCGACTGCAGCCCCGCCCTCTCCATCGCCATCGATGCAGGCTCCGCCCAGGAGGGGGGCGTGGCCTCAGACCAGCACGCACTCATCACCATGGAGACACTGTCTCCGGAGGGCATCGCCCGCCTCGCCAGCAGCGGAATCAACGTCATGCAAGTTACGGACCTGCATTCCATTAACCTCAGCGGCAACGGGTACTGAGGACAGGGGAGAGGGGGTGGGGAGAGAGGGGCGCGCTCAGGCTGTACATAGTTTTAAAGAGTAAAGACAGGAGGTGGTGGTGGTGGTGGTGGATGGGTTTAACCTGTTCTGGACTTGTTTTCCCTGTCTGTTCCCTGCAGCCCAAACCAAGCACAGTGTCTCCCTGTATCAGGAATCTGTTTGGTACAGCCCTGTACTAAGCCACGATGCTGGTCCCTTTTTTTAAAAAAAACACTTTTGCGAACCGCCTTTGATCTGGCGTGATGTGTAGACAGACTGCTCTGTGACGCGCCTTGGAGATTTTTTTTTTTTTTTAATAGAGAATGGGATTCAGCGACCACAGCAACCCAAGACTTGAACACAAATCCTCTCCTCTCTCTCTCTCTCTCTCTCTCTGTCTCTCTCTCTCTTTATCATTTTCTCTTTTTCTCACTCTCTCTAAAAAAAGAGACGACAGCAGGACAAGGACAGACTCAAGCCGTGACCAGAACAGCGAAAATCCTGTTGATCAGACATTCTACAAAATTATTATTTTTTATCCTTTGTTGTTATTTTTTTGTATTGCTATCATTATTAAATATAGGTACACTGAAAGCCATCAAGCCTTGATACACTATACTATCAATGCAAACTATTTTTTTCTTTTTTTTTTAATAAATATAGAAGATTCATAATATAGGATGGTCAATCATACGATCATACGAATGCCTTACTCTGTATTTTTATATATATAGATATATGTGTGTGTATCATACCTGAAATTATTAAACCTGTTTTATTTTTTTTCCTCATGCGACCAAGATTAAGCTTAATCACTAAGATGAGAATTATCTGGAAAAATACCCCGGTTTTAGTTTAAAAGTATAATTTGCAGATTTTTTTTTTTTTTTTTGACTGTGCATTGTGTGTCATTTACAAACCTGTTTCTTTAAACAGACACGAACACACACACAGAGAAGTAAACTGTAACTATTGCAGTTGAGCAGTCCAGGAGCTGAAAAAAAAAGAGACTCCCACTGCAGAGCGGTTTGAGCCATTCCTGATTTTACACGCAACGCGCTTAAACTGGGCTCCACTCAATCTCGGCGTTGCCTGTTCTAGGTGTTCGAATCACAGTAAAACCTGGAGTGTCTCAAACGGAAATTTCTCGCAGTAAAACCTTGTGCAGTCTCGGACTGCGCTGCAGTGGGTAGATGACCTCATCGCTGCATTGTGAGTTGAGGGAATACCTGCTTTTAAAAAAGGAAGCAGTTCTGCTCTAGATAAAGGCGTACGTTTTTGCTTAGTTTTTTTTCCAATCAGGTCTGTTTGATTTTTTATTTATTTCCCTCTCCTGGTTGCTCGTTGTATTTATTCCTGGTTCATCGATGTACCTTCAGACACATTGTTGTCAGAACCCACGTTTTTTATTCATGCGTATTGCAGGTTTTTTGATATGTAATCCTTTAGAAATGTTTTTTTTTTAAATTGCTATTTTTGGATGAGAAACTTTGTTTTGTAAGGAGAACTTATATTAAATAATTGTAACACTCTTAAAATCTGGATGTTTTGGGGGTTGGGGGAAAGGGGTGGGGGGGTTGACAATAAGCTATAATTGGGTTCCAAGTCCCCTTTTTTAAATTTTATTTTATTTTTTATTTATTTCTTGGCTCAGTTTCTCCAATTAATTGTTTTCTAAACACGGTCAAGAAACTGAGGACCGTATTTTCAAAGCGTTTACTCCAGTCTTTTAAAACGCCTGCGTTTTCCAAAACTAGACCCAACTTCGTTTTTATATATTCCAAGTCCACTTGGGCTCTCACTGTGTTTTTTTTTTTGTTTTTCAGTTTGTAACATTTGAAAAAAACTTATCGCCTTTCAAAAAGTAGATTAGTTAATTTTAAAGAATGGAGGAAATGCTGTGAAAATATGGCCCAGAAGCACTTGATTTACTCAGAACTGTACAGCACTGGGGAATCGGCCTGCGTTGAACTGTTGTCCAGGATTAATTCTGAAAATATTAAGTTTGTTAGTTTGTTTAAGGACTGTGGTGGTTGCAATCCCAGGTGATTTCCCTGCTCCACGCAGGGCACACGTTGATCAGATAACTCCCATCACTGCTCAGTCATAATGACATGTTTGGGTTAAAAGTAGTGTAATAGCAAAGTTTGTTACAGCTTAACCTCCAGAGTGTTGTGAAGTTATGGGTAAGGTAAAAAAAATCAAGATTCGAGGTCAATTCCTGTCTTTCAATTCCAATGCCTTTCTAAAATCAATTCCAATTCCTGTTCCCCCATTTTAATCAATTCCAACACATCGCTGCTCAGAAACTGCAATGTGCAGTCTTCTGTCAAAATGAGCTTCTCACAGTGGCAACACGTCACTTCATTATTCAATTAAGGTGTGGCACTGCTTTCATTTGAAGCCAATCGCAGCAGTTGTTGTTTCTCTGAAATATCAATTCCAATTCCTTCAAAGGTATTGATTTTAAAATGGAATTGAAGTTGAAACACAGTCATTGAGCCCGACCCTGCTGGAAATGACTTGGTGATAGGCTGGTAATAGACCTCCAGATTCTCCTGGACAGTTAGGTCCTTTTTTTATTTTTGTGTGTGTATTTTGCAATCACAATGCATTTTTACCTGCTCTCATTTCTATGAGATGTACAACTACTCAAAAGCGCTCCGGGTTTAAAGAAAGAAACATCTTGTCACTCCTAACCATAGCTGCTTTTTTTTTTTGTATTTTCCCCTCTCTGCCATTGATATGTGTAGCACAGGCTAGACCAGCAAAAGTGTCTTTATCAGAAGGCAGCAGCAGCACCATCTAGTGTACACCTTGTGTATTGCCAGTAAAACTAAATCACACTTCTTTCCCAAGTGGCAGAGCAGTGGGTGGTGCTGGCTGTTGCTATGTTAGAGACGTTTAGTCTGATCCAGCCTCTGATGCATGTATAGAGGGCAGGCAGCTAGCATGGAGAGCAGCTTCTGAGCACCTTACCTGTTGTAATTGTAATTAACAGGACTCAATGATTGTGCACAGCATAAAAAGGTAAAGGGACAATGAAAAATAAGAAAAAAAAAAAAAAAAAAGTAAGTAATAATTGATTTTGAAGCTGCTTATTCTTTGGTAGTTTGCCAAACCAGCAGGTGTGTCTTTGTTTGACCAGCTAATAACTTTGAAGCATGTGAGACCTGTGCTGTATAGGACTGTTGAAGGAGTGGGCTTTTTATACTAGGAAAGAGTGAAAAACTGATAAGGTTGGGGGGTCTATATAATGTAATGGTGGTTATTGCCGTGTTCTCCAACAAAATTTCCGCTGCAGTGGTGTTTTTAAGGAACACCTATTAAAAGACAATACTGCCAGAGGATCACTCCTGGTGGGGGTTTAAGTTAGAGCACATTGAATCAGGTTTCACTTCACGCTCCAGGCTTGTCTTGCTAAAATCGATTAGGGGCGTGTTTATTTATTGATTTGTCTTGTGTGTAGCTACGCTGAGCCCCGTCAGAGAGGTGAAATGCCAAGGCTTTGCTGACATGTCTGGTAATGGTAATGAGGAAGTAAGATTCACATTGCAAGCCAGGGTTGAGAGAGTGTTGTTTTTTTACACTGTGGTTGTGTGTGATCCTGGTAAAACAATGCAGAGTGTTGTTTCTTTGTCTTGTGGAGTGCGCTGGGGGTCCACTCTGTTCTGATCTCTGGGGTCGGGTCAAAAAAAGGTTCTGTGGAGTTTCAGGTTTCATCATCAACATTGAAATCAATAGTAGTAATGCGGCTTTTTCACAGGGACAGACCTTTTAACACCTCTTGACAGAGTCCTCAGACCAACTAGAATTGTATCGGTTGACCACATGGACCCTGATCAGCCTTGACTCTGCTGGAATCGGCCACAGCTGGTTTGATTGGAGGATTTCGCAACACGGGCGATTCATACTGGATTTCATCTGCATCCGTGGCTTGCCTCTTAAAACTAAATTCAGGGTGATTGTCCAGTGCTGTAAAATGCTCTAATAAAATGCAGCTGTGGTTTATCAAATCAAACCCTGATTTTGTTAAAATGTTTACAGAATATGTATTTAAACCTTCATTCAGCACATGTGGGTCCTGAATAATCTGTCAACCTGAAGGAGGAACTCCTTTGAGTATACAGAACGGGATTTTAAATAAATACACTACCTCAGACATGGACAGAGGAGTCCTGTGACGTTCCAACGTGACTTCCGACAGCATGCATGTGTTAAGACCAGGACTGAACGGGTTAAATAGCAGAGAATACAAACACCTTCACAATTGGCTGATGCAGATTCACAGCACAGAATCCTAGTCTGTCTCCTGCTTGAAAAACAGGCTGGTGTGTTCATGTTTCTTATTGTGGGGGTGGGGGGTGGGGGTGGTAGTAGTATTATGTCCTAAATTGATTCTATCAAAGGGAGTATGTATAGTGTGGGTGTGTATTTTATACTGTATGTAACCTCTCTGGAATCTGTAAATATGATGTTTAACACAAGACACCTGGCTTTTCACTCTTTTGTAACATTTAAATAAAAGGTGACATCCTTAAAATAAGAGTTTAGGGCATTTATTTGTGATAAAATAGGTTGTTTATTTAGTGAAATTGCCCCAGATTGAGCCATTACATTGTGATGTTTTCTAAAAAGGACATCCCCAAAGTATTAAATACCAGGCAAGGTTAAATAAAATGACCAGATACAGACCTGTGTGGTATAAAACAATTTTATTACACAAAGCAAATGCACAATTTAAAAAAAAAAAAAAAAAAAAAAAAAAAAAAGGTTTTACACAACTGGGAAACTACAACACTGACCTGTGCAATTACACATCAGTGCATTGCAGAGACACCGACATCTACTTGGTGTACTTACTGCCCCATCAGTTCTGAAGGCGCAACTACAGTGCAATGACGTAATAGTTTCAAGCAGACGCAATTTGGTTTCTTACATAATTTAATTATTATTTAAACTCTCGCGGGCAATATCCAGCGTCCAACAATCCTTTTCTTTACGATCTCCGTTCTTCTCACCCATTTAGAGATCTTCAGTTTTGATTTTGTTGCAAAGGCTATGTAAAACACAGGCATGCATGTTAGATACTGAGATTGTATCATCCTGTGCTATCCTTGCACTGCTGTTGTAGACAATTTATAATCCAAAACTTGTTGCATCCTAGTTTACATTATATTATAGTATTTGTGCTCTGTAAAACTGCAA